>NC_064810.1:139028790-139153698 GCF_023721935.1 Panthera uncia
TCTCTCTCTCTCTCTCTCTCTCTCTCTCTCTCTCTACCCCTCCTCCACTCAAGCTGTCTCTCTCTTAAAAAAAAAACATTAAAAAAAATTTTTAAAAAGAAAAATGTGTATATAATCTTGGAAATTGTGACCATCTTCCCTCTTGTTGAAAACTTAATCTTTAGCGATACAACAGACATTACTGATTGAGGGAACAGTGATGGCTCTGTTCTAGATGGGCCAAATGTCTGTCTCCACAGATGTGGAGTTTAAGACTGATGATAGTAGCAAAAGCAAGAGTTTTCTTCCTAGTACTATTCCTCTCCCATATTATATTGCATTTAAATCAGCTAACAGTGGATTCTCCTGTTTCTGCAGGAAGTGTTTCTGTATCTCTATCACCTCGACCATTTCTCTAAGTTTTCTTTTTTTCCCCTTAGAATTCTCCGTGAGTGTTCATTCAGGGTTGTTTGGTCATAAGCATCAGAAACCAACTTGGCCAACTTAATTAAGCAAAGAGGAATTCGTTGGAAAGCAACTAGGGGCTCCCAGAAGAGCCTAGAGGCTAGAGAACCAGATTTGGAAAAGAGCTGGAACCAAGTGGCTCTGGAGGCTGGGAAGGTAGCCTCCTGTAGACAGTTTGGCCAGAATGCCACCATTAAAAACACTGAACCCGGGTCACCTGTTTCATCTTCCAGATTCTCAGCGCCGGGAAAGACAGCCCCAATGGCAAACTGGGACCACTCCCTCTGACCCTACAGAGGAAAGGGGGGATGACCGGGTCTTCCTATCCTCTATAATAAACAAATGGAGCAGGTACTATCAGAATTGTAGAGGTAATTGGGGTAGAGGTAATTTCCCCAAGGGGAATTAAGGTAATGATAAGGAGGAGAAATTGATACTAAGAACTGCCCCCATCCCTCCAGCTCTCTAATGTCTACTTCAGGGTGCAATCAAGAGTCTCCTGTTTCTATTGTAGGATTTAAAAAAAAACTGTTCTGTTCAGTTGGGTCTTGATTCATCTAAGAATGGCTCAAGACAGGTGAAATTTGGCCAAATTACAGAATTTGATGTAATGAAGCTTTGCAGCCATCATCTGTCATCATTTCCCAGAGTGTCTGCAAATAAGCCCTCGATATTAGTACCTGCCGTCTCTGCAGTGCTTTTCAAGGACCTTGCAAGTACTTTCCAACCATGTTCTTGCGTAATCCTTATGACTCTGTGACATATGTATTATTGTCCCTGTTTGCAGATGAGGATCAGAGGCAAGGAAGGCTAAGTGACTGGCTCACATAGTGCTGGTGACAGGTCTGCTTCCTAAGCATGTGCTCTAATCAGTAATTCAAGATGATGACATTTATGTATACTGGTGGGTCTCAACCCAGGCCATTTTTGCCCTTCAGGAACATTGGCAATATCCGGAAACCTTTTTGGCTGTTACATACAGCTGGGGGAGGTGCTGCTGTCTTCTGGTGGGAAGAGGCCAGGGGTGCTGCTAAAATGTCCCACCATGCACAATACAGGACCCACGACAAAGAACCGTCTAGTCCCAGATGTCAGTAATGCTGAGGCTGAGAAAACCTGCAATATACACGCATGGACACATGGTCTGTGATTGCACAAAGTGCCTATGGCGCTGTGGGGTCTGAACATGCCCATGAATTGGCTCTTGAAAGATAAAACTCCCTGTGAGTAGGAATCAGCTGCTAATACTGTCTTAATTAACTATGCATTGCCGTAACTAAATCTCACCCGAAGACCCCCAGCTTCTACTCTCCCTTGACACACATCCTCCGAAGAAGGCAAGGGTCGGTGGGCCTGCCCAGACGGTGAAACTGAAGAAGCCCCGTGCTTCAGGATGGGCCGGGCCCTCTGTGAGTGTCTCAATAACTCTGCATGGCCGGGCAGCCTGGCAAATCTACTCCCTCTGGGCAGTGGCTGTTTGCAAAGCGAGGCTGAGGCTGGCCAAAGAGGTCACAGTTGTCCTGTAATCAGATTATGTTGCTATATCCGACCATTGGCCATCTGTGGCCCAATAGGGAACTATTAAACCAACAGCACTGACCTAAGTGAGATGGACGATAGCAATGTTCCTTGGAGCGATGGAATGACCAGAGACACTGTGTAATAGCCCTGCCAACGGGGGTTAGCAGATGGGCCTTTTTGACAGGAATAGAGCTTATCTGCTCCCACAAAGGTGAATGAGATTGGAAATGCAGAATTAACCTCGTTCTATAGAATGTATCCCATGATCTGCAAAGAAGGGCAAGAACCAAGCCTATGGCAGATTGACCCAAGGTTAGTACTAGAAACTGCCTGTGATTTGGCCATGTGTTTCAAAAGCCTTTCTAGTCCCCTTCTGGAAAGCTGTTTGTTTTTTTTTTTAATATAATTTATTGTCAAGTTGGCTAACATACAGTGTATATATACGATGTGCTCTTGGTTTGGGGGGTAGATTCCCCGTGACTCATCACTTAACATACAACACCCAGTGCTAAGAAATAATTTAAAAATATGTGCGATGACGACGTACAGAGATGTTCATTGCAGCATTATATATATAAAAGAGGCGGGAACATAAAGGACTAGCAAGAAAAGAATGGCAATATAAATTAATTCACACCCATAGAAAGGAGCATTATGCTGCCGTTGAAAAAGCAATTTTTTCATGATCTGGGGAAATATCCACAATGCTGAGTTGAAATGAGAAGCAAGATTTAAAAATTTGGATATTCTGTGACCTATAATTCAACAAGGGCTTCTTTCTAGAACACGGATTAATTATAATTTGTATTTTCTTTTTTTGCAAATTTCATTATTTTCCAAAGAATCTACAGTGAGCCTCTGTTGCATTTTATTTCATTTTATTTTATTATTTTTGTTGTTGCTCTTTTTAAAAAGGTGCTCCCTTTTCCTTTCAAAGGAAAGAATCAGGTCCTCGTATTGTGTCGAGACTCTAGGGAACTAGTTGCCCAAAATCTACTTTAACAGCTGTCTTCCCCAAAAAGCAGTTTCTACCTAAAAAATTAAGTTTGTCTTGTGCCTTCTGCCCCTTGTTGTGCTCACACTAGTAATTATTTGGATGCTCTCCTCCTCCTGCTGGTGAATTGCATCCCTGCCTGTCCAGGACTTGGAAAACAGATGAAGGTTGCTGTTGGACTTGTGGGATCATCCCGGAAGTGCTTCGCCAGCACGTGTACGTTGTGGGCAGCATTTTCAGGAAGCTGCCACCTTCCTGCGCATATCCAGCTGCCGTTCTTCTTGGCCTCTCTCTGCAATATTTAGATCTTTTTTCTAAATAGAAGGCAGTTTTGTAAGCAGCAGCCTACGGCCCATCTGTGGTCATCAGAGTTGCATTAAGTTCACCTGAGTTGTTGGTTTCAGGAAAGAAGGTGGAAGAGTTTCAAGAATTTTGTTCATTCTCTCCGCATTTCCACCCGGCATAGCTTTGCCCTCTCCTCTTAGGAAAGGTGGCAACGGCGGGCTCTCTTAAACCACAAGGATGCTTTCTTTTGTCTGTTCCATACGCGTAGCCTAGTAAAGGTGCCCGGGGTGGCCCGGCATCTGTCTGCAGAGGTTCACTCTTGTGTCCCTGTCTCCCAAGGCAGAAGCCGCATGAGAACTTGGGTTGCGATTATTCAACACTGTCTGACTTGCACAGGCCGTTCTCCACAGGCCCAGCCCGCGATCAGATGTTCACATGCTCTTTGCCCTCATTGCCACTAAACACAGCTGGCACCGTTCTGAGGCGCTGGTGAAGACGGAAAGCAGGGCCGCCTCAGGACCTGGGCTCTCAAGATAGACAGAAGGTCTCCCTGCCGCCCGCACCTTTGCCGCAGCTCCTACGTGCAGGACTGAGCCGTGCCTCTCCTCCTTGCCTGGTGCTAGGCTCCCGTTCCAGAGCCTTGGCAACAACCAAGATGGGTCAAGGGCCCCGAGGCACTGGGCACTGTTGTGGACGTGTTGTGGTGATGTGAACAATTCCTAAAATTGCCGCCCTCCTGGAGCTTCCATTCTAATGGAGGAGAAAGATAAGAAAGAAGACAAGTACAGTAAGGAGATAAATAAAGCCAGGAAGGGTGATAGGATTGTTGGAGGTAGGGGTTGTGATTTTTGATGGAGTAGCCTGACGACACCTGACTATGGATACACTATTCCCTAGTTTTTGAGAAAAATTTTCTCATGTCTGTCTATTTTTGAGCGGGATGGAGCGCGAGTAGGGGAGGGGCAGAGAGAGAGAGGGAGACACAGAATCAGAAACAAGCTCCAGGCTCTGAGCTGTCAGCACAAAGCCCCACGTGGGGCTTGAACTCAGGAAGGGTGAGATCGTGACCTGAGCTGAAGTTCAGATGCTCAAAAGGCTGAGCCGCCCAGATGCCCCTCCCTAGTTGTTTTCCTTTTTTTTTTTTTTTAATTTGTATTTATCTTTTTAATTTACATCCAAGTTAGTTAGCATATAGTACAACAACGATTTCAGGAGTAGATTTCTTAATGCCTCTTACCCAAGTTTATTTCTTTTTTTTAATTTTTTAAATGTCTATGTATTTATTTTTCTTTTTTTTTAATATAATTTATTGTGAAATTGGCTAACATACAGTGTATACAGTGTGCTCTTGGTTTTCCCTCCTTAGTTTTTTAATACTGCCTCTGAGAAAGGTCTCTTGAGAAGATGACCTCTGAGTAAAGACTCGAAGGAGGCGAGGGAGAGAGGTGTGGGGATATGTGGGGGGAGGGGAAGTGCTCCAGGCCGAGGAAACAGCCAGTACAAAGACCCTGAGGTGGGAGCCTTCCCTTGTATGTTTGAGGACCAACATGGCAGCCCATGTGTCAAGAGGAGAATAAACAAATGGGCATAACACAGGAGGGGGAATCCGAGAGGCCCCAGGGGGCTTTGCATAGACCAGCTCCTACCCCAAGTTTGATGGGAGGCTGTTGGGTGTTGGGGCAGAAGGGTGACATACTTTGGTTTTAGTAGGCTTAAGATGGCCATGAGGCTGAAACTCAACCACGGGGAAGGTAAGGGCAGAAGCAGAGAGAGTGGTTGGCAGGCTCTGACCAGGTGGGCAGTGAGGTGGGGGCAGGGTTTCCAGGAATCACATGCTCTCTTTTCTCTTTCTCTCATGGATTCATTCCTAGTTGAGAAGCTGCATAAATCAGAAGGAGATCAAAACATCTGCAGCTTGTTTCTAAGAGTCTCCTTAGAGTCTGAGAACCTTACCAGGGATGGAGAAAAGCTACTTTCTTTTAAAAGGAAAAAAAAAATCTACATTCAAAAAAATAATTGAAATACCAGAGGCTTGCTATAGACAATTTGGAAAGTGCTGAAATTTATAAAGAAGAAAATCAAAATCACAGTCTCCTATCCCAGATATAGGCCCTATTAATATCTTGATTTATTTTATTCTCCCCCTTTTTTCTATTCACATATGTGTATATATTTATTATTTTAGTTAAACTTAACATAGTGGCTATTTCCCCCATGTTATTAAACAGCAACATAATGTTCCTTCCTATGATTTTCTTTTTCTTTTTTTCTTTTTTTTTAAATTTACATGTAAATTAGTTAGCATCTAGTGCAACAATGATTTCAGGAGTGGATTCCTTAGTGCCCCTTACCCATTTAGCCCATCCCTCCTCCCACAACCCCTCCAGTAACTCTCAGCTTGTTCTCTGTATTTAAGAGTCTCTTATGTTTTGTCCCCCTCCCTGTTTTTATATTATTTTTGTCTCCCTTCCCTTATGTTCATCTGTTTTGTCTCTTAAAGTCCTCATATGAGTGAAGTCATGTGATTTTTGTCTTTCTCTGACTAATTTCGCTTAACATAAAACACTCTAGTTCCATCCACGTAGTTGCAAATGGCAATATTTCATTCTTTTTGACTGCTGAGTAATACTCCATTGTATATGTATATACCACACCTTCTTTGTCCATTCATCCATCGATGGGCATTTGGGCTCTTTCCATACTTTGGCTATTGTTGATAGTGCTGCTGCTATAAACATGGGGGTGCATGTGTCCCTTCGAAACAGCACACCTGTATCCCTTGGATAAATGCCTAGTAGTGTAATTGCTGGGTCGCAGGGTAGTCCTATTTTTAGTTTTTTGAGGGATCCTTCCTATGATTTTAAATTAATTTATATAGTCACTTGCTTATTGGAGGCTGTGGCTTCCCTTTGTGGCCCCAATGGACTTGCTAAACTACACCCTCAAGTCAGATAAACGTAAGCACACTGTCATGGGCAGGGTTGACACCTGAAGGCCTCCTCGCAGGGCAGAGCCTGCCCATGGGAACTTCCACATCATGGAACCCAGGCCTGCGTGCCCTTTCCTACAGGCAGGTAGATGTTGAGAAGGCCCAGAGGGGCTTGAGCCCAAAACACTACGTGCCTTCCTTCAGACTCACGAAGACAAATCCCTGCAGAAAGCAGAAGGAGAGACAGGGAGAAAAGTCAAGAATGTCACCCTCCTGAAAGACCCGCATATGGAACCCCAAGGCCAGAGAAGCAGAAGTACCCTCCTACCACTGAGGATTTAATACGTAATGAATGTCAAGTTCTCAGTCTTGGCAACTGTTTGATAAGTGTCATCTTCTCCCTTCCCCTATAATTGTCAGGAAAATACCAAAATTCCATAAAGTAAATATTCATATGTGCCGGTGTAAACACACAAGCTGAGTGAGTGGATAGTCATTCCTAATTGTGCCAGTCTGGTGACCCCTCTACAGACTGTAGGATCAGTTTAGTAATTCTCCCCTGGATGTAATTTCATTAGCTGTCCTTCTCACCTTGGTCATATTTGAATATACTCAAGACAAAAAAAGAACCCCAAGTTGGCCAGTCTCTCAGTGACCTCAGACGGGGTTGAATAATTGTTTATTGGTGAATGAATGGATGAGGAGGTGTGGAGGGTGGATGGATGGATGGATGGATGGAAGGAAGGGAGGGAGGGAGGGAGGGAGAGAGGGTGGATGATTGAAGGAAGAGTAAATCAACACAGTCATTTATAATAATTTTTTCTTTGTCTGAAAAAATGAAAGTGGAATAATATTTTTACACAAGCCAGTGTCTTTTCCATTTCACAGGTGAAATAAAAACCCAATATGAAAATCCCTCATTTCTGATAGAAAAAAGAGCCACATTATGATCTAAGTAGCATATTTTATCTGTTTGAGCTGGGGGGAAGAAGATTGGGGTTGATTTTGTAGCTTGAGTGACATAAATCTGTGCCCCCCCATCAAATATATTGTTATTGCTGTGATTCATCTGGCTTTTTTTTGAAGTGGACTATGGTTTGTGTGCAGTGGATGAAGTAATTGGAGTGAGTGCTTCTCCCTAGAGACGGAATCAATCACCGTTGCAGAAGATGATGACATTTTAGAAAGAAATTCTGAGGAAAATGTCATGCTTAAAAAATTAGATTTAAACACACTGGCTCCAGATTGATTTTTATTACACTCAAACGGATACCCTGATTGATTATCAGTCTTACAAATGTTTAGCACATTTCTCACTTCTCTAATAATCAGAATAATCTAATTTTCAATGTCATTTAATGTACTGTATTCAAGGTTATAATAGATCATATTTCTAATAAAACACAGCAATTATGTAATGAATAATACAGGAGGACCAGCATTCAAACTCATTGGGTTTTGAGGCAGTGCCAATGGAAGGTCTCAGATAAGCCCATTCCTTTAAATGTGATGTACACTCTGTGTCTTTGACTGCATCATAAAGGTGTTTGGTTTTTTTTTTCCTGCTGGTGCTCTGAATGGGACCTTGCCAGATTTGACCAAAAAAAAAAAAAAAACCTGGGAGGAAACCACGAGGTTTGAATCTTTTTAATATATGTTATTGGTGCACCTGGAAAAAAGTGACAGGTTGCCAAGTTATTTATTGAATTTCTCTGGTAATTGCTGCCTCCCCCCTCCCCCATTCTTTATATACATCCCCTGGAGAAATACCATATTTTAGTTCTAAATATTTTTCCAATATCCATTATAGCAGGCAGCTGACATTACAGATGTTTCACAGTAAGTCGCAGGATATCTAAATTTAAGGGGGTTTGACTCTTTATTTGGAGCCTAATGTTTACCTGATGATGTTTACTTGGTGGTGTTGTTTTCCTTTTCAAGAAGCCTGACTCACTTTCGGAAGTAAGTTGTGGCTTCTCATCAATTCCAGTCATGTCCAAATCTGGGTCAGGAATTACACATTTCTCTGTTATGTCTTGTGGCCCAGTTTGATGATCCAGCATGTATGAAATGGCATCGAAACCTGAGAGGCTCACAAGAAATAGCACTTCAGGACGTTCCCCTTTTGTGCTGTGCTCTTTGGCGAGGGCATCCAGGGGCCGCGGGAGGAGCGGAGGAGGCCAAGAAGCTGTCAGGACTCAAGACACTTGGAAACTAAAGGGACGGGCTTCAGGCAGAGGGCTCACTCCTAAAACAGGCCCAAGTATGAACCTGGTAGAGTGAGAACCTCAAAAGACCCAAAGGTTCCAGAAGAGCTTGACAGAAGCAGCTGATGAGCCAGTACAAACAGGAAACCATTTAACAGAGATGAGTATTTAATCCTGATTCAGATTCCTCCAGGTTAGCGGTGGCAGGACAGGCTGGGGAAGCCAGCAGTGAGGACGAGAAGGCCAGGGCTTGCTGTGATCTAACTCAGGTAGTAACGTGTCTTTCTTCTTAAGAGACTTGGCAAATCAGATCATGAAAGACCACCAAAACCCTCTGTATTTGTGGCTGGTCTGAGCACATCTTGGGACATTACCGTTTTTTGTTCTGAGCACCTTATTTTAAGAGTTAATTTATCTCATGGAGCCCCCCGGGTGGCTCAGTCGGTTAAGCGTCCAACTTTGGCTCAGGTCATGATCTCACGGCTCGTGAGTCTGAGCCCCACTTTGGACTGTGCTGACAACTCGGAGCCTGGAGCCTGCTTCTGATTTCTGCGTCTCCCTCTCTCTTTGCCCCTCCCCCATGTGCACATGTACACATGCTCGCTCTCTCTCTCAAGGATACATAAATATTAAAAAAACAAAAAAAGCTACTTTATCTCGAACTGAATATTCTCCAAACCAGGATGTAGTAGTATGGCATGAGATCATCAAGCTGTCTGCTGTGAGATGTAATTGGAAAGTCATAGGGTGGAGAAAAACCAGATGTTGGGAGAAGATAATTACTCTAACCTGTTGGAGAGGTCATGAGCAAAAAAGAAAAATTTGCTACCATTTCTGGGGTGCTAGATCTTTTCAACACCTCTATTAGATTATGGCGATTTTTTAATGGTCATGGCAACTAACCTGCCCAAACGTACACAACTACTGCGCTAGAGAGTTGAGATTAAAACCCAGCTCTCATGATCGCCATTACTGAGCGATCACAGTTGTGGTCACTTGTGATATGCCATAACTGGGACTCTTCGTAGACTGATTCCGGAGGATTGCTAAGGTCCCTTCCAACTGTAAATTTGGTAGGTCTCCATTCAGAATACATGTTCAAAATCATTTCCTGATACTTGGAAACATTTCAGGCATAAGGAGGAAGTACTCTCTCATAGTACCCAAAATAAGATGAGGTTCATCTGGGAGTACTTGCTGCTTAAATAAATGTAGGTTGAGAGAGTGAAGACACCTTTTCAATTAAGCTGTCTACACTGGCAGTAAAGTTCTCTACACTGTTGAAAATGGCAGTTCCTGAGGCTGGTTTACCACTGTGAAATTTCCTGGAGCCTCAAGGGTGTGTGTGTGTGTGTGTGTGTGTGTGTGTGTGTGTGTGTGTGTGAGTCTGTCTGTATGTATGAAGGGGTTGAGAAGGAGATGGCTTATAAAATTAATGAGAAAAAACATTTTTAAAAGGCTTTAGTGACAGAGTCTGAGCAGGGTGCTTATGATGGGAAGGAGAGGCTTTAAATGATGCCCTTGTGGTAAGGACCAAAGGTTATCTGAGTTCACAGGACATTAGTGGGACTCAGCAAGAGAGAGTAAGGATACTCCTCTGTAGACACAGCCTGTTTTAGCTCTAACAGTAAGATTTTTACTTTTACTTCTTATCGCATTGTATTTTCCTGCCACGTACAGATGAGCTGATGTCTGCAAAGCATCATTCAGAGAGAGAATGGACCTGGGCAATAGCAGGTAGACTAAGTGGCCCTTGGCAGACACATAGGATGAAGAAGAGAGAAGGATGGGTCTGCCTCTCTCCCTGGGATTTGGGCCCCTGGATGGGCTGTGGTTCCAGTCACAGAGATGGTGGCATCAGTGGAGGAGGAGTCATGTAGGGCAGCTCAAGAGTCCCTTTTGGGAGACAATCAATGTGAGGGGCCGGGAGATGTCTAGCGGGAAGACAGATACACATGTCTGATGCTTAGGAGAAAGGCTGGGGCTGGAGCTGGGGATCCGAGCCTTCTGGATGTATGTGCTTGGTAGAGGAGGGCCTGGGCGTGGACTTTGTAGGGTCCTGGACATGAGTGAGAAAGGACTAGGGAGCCCCGAGGTAGGAATCCTTTCAGTGGGCTGCCGGATAGGCCTTGCAGGGCTCCCCAGATGAAAGTGTCTCCGTGGGGTGTCTCTTAGCTTTCTTGATCAAGCCCTCAGTCTCCCTTTTGTCCACCTGGGAGGCCATCGCAGTTCTCAGGAGAACACGGTCCATATCCACCAGCATTCTTCTTTTTGAAGTTAGTTAGCTCCAAGTACTTTTTAATAACCATGTTTCCTAATTCTTGCTATTTTGTAAAGTCCGGACACATCCTAAGAAAGTCCCAAAGCCCACCGACCTTTCCCTGTTTTGAGATAAACGTGGGCATCAGCGAGAGCCCTGGGGCGAGAAGGTGAGGCTGATAATCAGAGCTGACCACGGGCCCCTCTGCCGTTAAGGTACATGGTAGCAAAAACATCATACGTGATTGAAAATGGCAGTTCCTGGAGCTGACCAGCCGTTGTGCAATTTCCTGAATTCAGTCAAAAGATTACGAGGTGAGTGGGGGAACAGGCTGGGCAGGGGATTCAGTGGCATTAATGAGAAAAATATTATTTTAGAGCGCAGCATTCCTTTCCAGCTTAAGGTCTGGCCAGCCTTAAACGCGGGCAAAGTTATGCCATATGTTTCTCAAGATAATGAAAATGGGAAGGGGAAGGGGGCTGGCTGGGGGCAGGGGCGGCCAGGTCTTGCTGAAAGCAGCTTGGTTGTTAAGTGGACGGGACTTGGTAAAGAGGAGGAGGACATCCTCATGTCAGTGCTGGTTAGGACAGCTTGTTCACTCTGCTTATGTTCTGGATGTTTCCAGGACGGCTGCCTCTGCGCTGAGTACATCAAGGTCAGGTGGGCACCTCGACCTTGGTTTCCCCTCGCGTGTTTTTAGCCGATCATTTCTCACCTTTGACCTCTCTCCCTACTAAAATCTACTTGAAGGAGATAACATCTCCCCCTCCCCCACAAAGTGAAGCAAGGGCATGATCAAAAGTGATGAAAGAAAGGAGTTTGGAATATTTACAGATGAAAACGTCAAGGGTTTGCTTCAAAATAATCTGGAGGAAGGGATGGAAGTGGAGAGGAAAGACCACGGGCCATAAACTGATGGCTGACACTGGGCATTGAGTGGATGAGGGCTCATTTCATGTACGGTTTTCTCTACTTTTGGTATGTTTGAAATTTTCCATAAAAATTGTGTTTAAATATAAATACATATGTCATCGTCAGAATAGGAGAAGTTAATGATGGACCTTTTTAAAGGTATGATTCTGTGTTTTGAAGCTTTGACATATAAAAACGGAAACCTTACGAAGGAGGCTGTGCAAAGTGTGTTTCACTTGATGAATTTTATGAAACACATGAAAGGCAACAGTGCTTAAATATTTAAAAATTTTACTCGTAGGGAGATAATACTTTTCTGCCATCTTTCGTGGTTTTTTTCTAGGACAGACTTAGATAAATAAAACAGAACTCTGTTGGTTGCAATCTACAGACCTCGCTGGCTGTCCGAACTCTTAGTGACTTTGCGTTGGATGGGAGCCTTCAGGGCCGAGGGTGGCCTTTGCCTCCGGTGCCCAAGCTCACCCTTCAACATCCCAGGAGGATGACAGGCATGGTGGCAGATAGCTTTTCTTTAGAGAATTCCCAGAATCTTTACATCTTCCCCCCAGGTCTGCGTGCATTCGATTTAGCTCTTTGTGAGGTTCCTTTTTTGACTCAGCTGCCTTCTAGAACAGCAGCACGTAATACAAGGACTTTGGAAAATCTGTGAGTACTTATCGAAGAAGAATTAGAATTTGGGAGGGAGAATATCACTGGATGTGACTGTAACCTGGCAGGTTTGGAGGCCAAACTTTTTATGAGGCTTGGCGAGAATTGAAATGTTCTCGTGTCTCCAGAACACCTCGCACTACCACAGCCTCAGGTCCTTGGGTCTCTGTGCGTTCCCAAGATCTTGCTCCTGCTTTCCCCTCAGCCTGGAATGTTCTTCATCTGCCCCTCAGCTCAGATCTTCCTTCTCATGGGAAGATTTTCTCTGGCTACCCCCCCCCTCTCCATCCCCCGTTGGGTGGAAGCCAGTATTACTCATCTCGGTTTCACCATTGCCCTTACTGCTCTGGAGCATAATAACCCGTCATTCTGTGTGTGGTTGAGTGAGAAGCATCTGAATGTCCCCAGAACCAGGGGTCTGGAAACACTTCAGGCCATTATCAGGGCAAAGGAGGGGGGCGTTTCTAGAAGAAAATGTCTATGGGGCACGGGTGCGTTGCTGGGCAGAAAGAACAATGGACACTTGCTATGTTGCCTGATAACTGAAATCAAATAAGAAAGCAAACGTGGGAGAGAGTGGGTATTAAAATGGTTTTTTTTTTTAAGTATACTTTCTTCCCTAATTGGGATTTATTGCACAAACAACTTCTTAACAATCAAGGACATTTTCTAAAGTATGGGACTGCAAAGTACATTCAGCGTTCTATATCCAAATCTGGCCTCCAGCTGGTTTTGGGAATAGAAAGTTCCTTTGGAACACAGCCATGCTCCTCACTGACATACAGCCCCGGCTCCTCGTGCCCTACAGTGGCACAGTGGTTGCAGCAGGGGCTCTAAGGCCTGCGGAACCTCCTACCCGTTGACTACCTGGCATCTTAGAGAAAAAGCTTGCCATCCCTGGTCTAGACTGGGACTTCATCAGGGAACCACATGGCCTCCTTCGCCATCAACATCTCCAGCAGCTGTCACGGTGCCAGGCATAGGGTGGCATAGGTTCCCTGTATAGATCTGAGTGAAATTATTGAATGAATGAACAAGCAGATTGACCAGTATCTATTCTAGCTCGCGTCCCGAGTGTATGCGAGAAGCTCTCGGCCCCGGAACGTGCGATCCTTTCTGCTCCTAGCCACCCACGTTACTGCATTACTACATCTTTCTCCCTGCTCATCAAAGTGGCCTCTCCTGCCCACGCTTCCTTACACAACTTCTGCTGTCCCTTCTCCCCCCCTTCATGATTTTCCTTCCCGATACTTGTCATTATCGGACACTATATCGTATATTCCATTGACGGCCTTCTCCAAGAAGAAAATAAACTCCAAGAAGCCAAGAACGTTGCTTTGTCCACTGTTCCATCCCCGGCACCTGGAACAGTGCCTGGAACATAATGGGCACCCGGTAAATATTTTTAAATTAACGACCACATTTAGAATTGACGGCAGGTAGCCCAGGGCTCCCTAGTGTTGCTCCCCTGGTTTCTTGGATGGGAGCTGTCTTCCTGATAGATCCCAAACGCTGCCTTGTACTGATGGCCACACCCCAACATATGGATTAGTAACAAATAGGTGGCCACGGGTGGGAGGTGGGAATCTTCCACCACTTCCTCGCTTTCTGTTTTAGGCACTGCTTTCCTCTCCCTGCTGAGCCCTGAAGGCCGTGTCTACCTTAGAAGGCATGGGCAGATGTCTTTTTGATTAAAAGGAGAGAAAAGCATGTTCTGGGTGTGGGTGTTAAGGGAAGGGCAGAGGGAAGTGAATTGTGCAGGTCTGGCAGGAACGTCGTGTGTTATTTCTTGGACTTCTTGCTTTTTTTTTTTTTTTTTTTTTTTGACCCTTCGGCTGAAGCGTTCCCAGGACGAAGACTTGGTTCTCTGTTCATGTCAGGCATCCAAGTACGCAGAAGATGGGGAAGATGGCTTTATTTCTTTTCCAGACGACTCTCTGGAGAAATAAATACCTGCGAATTAACGTGGTGTAGGCCAGAAAGAGGATTTTTGTGAACTAAATAGCATTTTCGCGATCCTTCACAGATGAGGACAATTTGGGATGATTTATTTATATTGAGAAACTGATAAGTTCACTCAAGGGAAGGCTAAGTTGGCTCCAATCTGGCCGACGCTTCACGTGCTGAGATGGACTTGGGGGGGGGGGGGAGCCGTGGCGTATTTCTGCTGTTTCATTTTTAACGTTTTCCTTGAGAGTGGCCTGAGAGTGACCTCTCACTAGGGTTCGTGGCAGCCAAGGCCAAGTAGGAAAATTCCTTAATTATAGTCCTCGTTACATTCTTGGTAACACGAATCTTTTTAGAAAGCCAACCAGTTCAGGAATTATTCTGTGAGCAGTGTATGGTTTGGAGTTAGAATGGTGTTTGAATTCTAGCCCTGTCGGTGACTGGCCACGTGACAGTTAAGGCACACAGGCACCGAGAATTCCGCACGTCACGTTCCTTTCTTTGTCCCCTCGTCATTCTCCAAACCCGAAACCAGCTGGCCACCCCTTTCCCCTTCCCACCGCTTGTCACCCCACATCCCTTACCCTGACCCTTCCCCATAGTCCCTCCCTGGCTCAGACAGCCCTCTTCTTGCGCTTGGAACATCTAGCAGCCACCTCAGAGCTGTCTCCATCCCCGGTCATTTCTTCACCGAGAACAGAGCGACCTTCCTAAAAAGGCAAGTCTGATCATATCACTGCCATTGTCACCCCAAACGAACCTAAAACCCAAGCCATCTTCCAGCCTTGGCTTACCTAAAGCTTCCTCTTCCTTCCGTTCTCTGCGTAGACCTGAGGGAATGCATCTTCCAAGATCCTCCTGCTCCGTGCTGCCCTTCCAGTGGGCCTCTACAAATGAACAATTTCACATTCCCCCGGAAATTCGTACAGCTTTTCTCGTTTGTAAACGTGGATGCTTCTACTGACCTCCCTTACAGGTTTGATTATAGAAAAACAAGTTTTCAAGTGCCTGGACTCAAGGGTATTTCCCAGGTTGAGTTTTGAAGGGCTTTCTCTGGCCTCCTCCTAACCCTCCCCGCCCCCAGTCTGCCTTCCGCCCTCGTGGCCCTGCTATAAATGTTCTCTTGAAAGTCGTCGCTTTCTCCATTGCCAAAACCAGTGAACTTTGCTTCCTCTTCTTTCTTTCTGACTGTCAGCCACAGTGGACGCTTGGCCAGGCTGCTGCCGCTTTGGATCCTTTTCTCCGTGGAAATCCATTTCCATGATTTTTTTAGCATCCCAGTTTTCCTGCCCGCTGTTCATCTGCCACCATCATCGTGTCCTGTTCCCTTTCCCACCAACCGCTGGCACTTCCCAAGGCCCAGTTCCTGAGCCTCATTTTTTCCTTCCTCTCTCTCCCGTTGCTTACCTCCCTCATGACCTCGATGGTCCTCCTAAGATTTCGGCTCCTAAATGATCTAACTTCACACCTGTCCTCTGGCCTGATCCATAGAGCCATCGCTTCCCGGATTTGCCATCTCAGTTTCTGGTTCCCTCCCGTTAAGCCAGACTCATTACCTTCCTGCCCCACACTGGATTCCTTATTCCCCATCAGCTTCCCCAGTTTCCTTTTATTTGGGATGCCATCCATATCCCAGTTCCAGCGTTAAAAGGCTTTTTCTTCACCCCCCACATTGAACCCATTACCTAGCCCGACGTATGTTTCCATTGCGGGGTTTCCTAAATATCTAGATGTAGATTAGATATATATATATCTAATTTTTTCTCCCCACCAATCTTCATTCTGCGCTTGTTCCTCTACGCACACCAGCCACCCTGCTCTCCTCCAAACCTGATGCAGACATTCCAGGAAGCATTTCCTCATATCCCCCACGTCCAGAATGTTCTTCCCACCTCTTTCTGCTTCCCCACTGAGACCCATCCTTTGAAGGCCATCAGAAATCAACTTCTGTCATATAACTGTGTTCTGTCCCATGCTCAGGCCTTTCCCAGAGTGTTCTCTTCATCAAGAGTGGCTCCTGCCCCTTCAAGCCTTATTCCTTCATTGACTATTTGTTGAGTGTCCTTGGAAAAGACACCGCACTAGGGACACGAGAATGAATAAGACCTAGGATACTCCTATAGGGCACTCAGCTCAGTATTCCTCTACCCTGTGATATTTTTCGTGACTCCCACAGACTGAGCTGTCAGCTCCCTCATCTGTGGATCTGAGTACCATCTTACAGCGTACACCGTAGGTTTCGTATTCCTGTTGCTTCAGTCAGTGAATTAATATTCTGGCATGTAACTCATTGCATGATAGTTATTTGTTTAGGTGACTCTCTTTTACTAGAATGTGAATCTCTTAAAAATACTCAGTAGCTATCTGAACAGATGAAAAGCTAAATAAACAGAGGAACACATGGGTGGCTGGGTGGATAAACAGATGAAAGGTTAGACCAATGGATGAATAAATGGATAGACCAATGGAGGAAAAAAATGGGGAGGGAGGGCTAAATGATGAACACATAGATGAATAGCTGAATGGATGGACAGATACATAGATGATGAAAAGATGAACTGGATAAATAAATGGATGGATGGATGGATGGATGGATGGACAGATGGATGGATGTGTGAAAACAAACCTATAGTTAAGAGAGACTTCAGTGGTAACCCTCCCATCCATTGTAAGAATACCTTTTAAAATAACTTTGAGAGCTAAGGTAACCTCCAAAAACATTAACAGTAAATTTAAATTAATTCAAAAGTTTTCATGTAATGATCTTTTTAAACCGAATTGACTAGCTATATTTTTTCTTCTTTTTCACCTTAAAAAATTATTTAAATCCAAGTTAGCTAACATCTAGTGTAATAATGGTTTTAGGAGTAGAATTTAGTGATTCATCACTTACATATAACACCCAGTGTCATAGGAAAGGAAGTTCTGGTTAATTGACTAATCATATCCAACAGGAGGCTAGCATGTATCTCATATGTGGATGGCCAATTCTCTAAAAATTAAAATTCATAGAATGCCTTTAGAACAACAGCTGTACTGAACAATACTCATTTGGTGATTCTGAAAACCCTTAGAATCCTTAGAGCTTCAAGGATACCAGTGAGAATCACTTAGGGATATATAAGCTGGCATAAATCATTTAAATGCCTTAAGGTGAGAGTTTTTCATTTTAACTAGGTATGTAACATCCACCCATTCGTATGTAGACCCTTGCTCTGGTGACTTGGGTTTCCGAAATTGATTTGACAACACGTAGGCCCTTCTCTGCAGCGGTATCCTAAATAGGGTATTGGGCACACATCAGCAAACATGCAGACATTTGTCTCTCTCTCGGATACCTCACTGACACACGGATGGTGTAGGCAGAGATTCATCAGGTGTGTCAGGCAGTATCTGGAAAAGTTGGAGCCCAAGGAGATGAACGTGGCCGCATCTGTTTACTAAGTCAAGTTCACATGGAAGTTCCTGCCATGGAGATGAACCCACTGAAAGTTTAAAAATCGCTCAGCTTACCTATCCTCCACCCTCCCCTTAGTCTCCAGTTACGTGGGCCCCAGGCTGGAGCACTGGTCTTACCTTGGATGAAAATTCTTTCCTCCCTCCCTCCCTTATTTCTTCCTTCCTAATTTTCATTATCGCTTTCTCTTTCCTTTCTCTACTGCTGTCTTACATTTCACATTTGAAAGTAGTCCACGTATATTAAACCCTCATCGTCTGTGTTATGTATCTTCTACATTTCATTTGAGAAATAAAGCATACTTTATTTGACTTCGAATTTTCAGTAGCTCCAGGACTCAATAAACATTTGGTGAATAAGAAATCAGTGTAGGGCTCCCACTATTTTAGTACATATTACAGAGTGTTGCAATTATTTGCACATCTAAATATATATAAGAATTCTGTGTGTGATGGAAAAGAAAGAATGTCCCCATTTTTCAGATGAGGAAACTGAGGCCTCGGAACACTTAGGGACGATCCTGAGTTTGCACAGGCAATAAATGATGGACTAAAATGCAAAACTTTGGAATTTGACCCTCGTCCTTCCCACCTGGCAGTTGTACCTTTCCTGTTTATTTAAAACCCATAGAGAACAATTTCATAATTTCTGTATGTTGTAACAGATACGGGCAGGATCTTGAACCTTGTGTTGGAGGAATAACAAATTGTCTTCTTCCTCGCCCTAACCACTGAATAAAAGCAACCGTTGATTCAGACATACCAGGGGGCAAAAGCATACGTGGGTATGTGCTACAGTCGCCATAAACACACTCTTTACCGACGCTGTATCAGTTAGCTATTGCTGTATAACATACTACCCCAAAGCTCAGTGGCTTGAAACAATAAGCGTTTATTATTGCTTATAAAACTGTTGATCGGCTGGGTGGTCCTTCTGGGTCCACCAGGCTCTCTCGTGAGACTGGTCGGCTTCAGATAGGGTAGGCAATTCTGCTCATCTTCTCTGAATGCTCTCCCAGATTTATGGGCAGGTTGGCTCTAGATTGGTCTCATATGGTCTTAGCTGGACTAATTGGGCTCTCCTCTGCACGGTCTCTCATTTTCCAGCAGGTTAGCCCAGGCTTGTTCATACACAGTGATGACGTTCTCAGAGGGGCAGGCAGAAGTGTGCGAGATCTTTTGGAAATGGTATAATATTACTTCCACTGCATCCTGTTGGTTAAAGTGATTCACAAGCCACCCCAGATACGTGGGCTCTGGAGTTGTCTCCACCTCTTGATGGGAAAGGCTGCAAAGACAATGCAAACGGGGTGAATTAGGGCCACGTTTGCAGTCAAACCACCATGCAAACACGGCTCCCCTTTCCAGGCACCCCCCCATCTGATGCTCCCGTTCTGCAGGGTATGTCAAAGGGTCATACTCCCCAAGAGAAATTACTGAGCCTTCTCAGAGCTTTCTCCAGGCTAAATGCCTCATTTCTGTTTTTAAAAAAATGTTTTGGGGCACCTGGGTGGCTCAGTCGATTGAGCGTCCGACTTCGGCTCAGGTCATGATCTCACAGTCTGTGAGTTTGGGTTCCACGTCGGGCTCTGTGCGGACAGCTCAGAGCCTGGAGCCCGCTTCCGATTCTGTGTCTCCCTCTCTCTCTGCCCCTCCCCCGCTCATGCTCTGTCTCTCTCTCTGTCAAAAATAAATAAACGTTAAAAAAAATAAATTAAAAAAATAAAAATTAAAAAAAATGTTTTAAGAGGGAAAATATAACAGTGTCAAGGAGGGGTGCCTGAGTGTCTCAGTCGGTTAAGCGTCCAACTTTGTCTCAGGTCATGATGTCACAGTTCATGGGTTCAAGCCCCACCTCGGGCTCTTTGCTGACAGCTCAGAGCCTGGCACCTGCTTTGGATTCTGTGTATCCCTCTTCTCTTCCCTTCCCCCACTCATGCTCATTCTCTCTCTCTCAAAAATGAATAAATGTTAAAAAGAATGAAAAAAAAAAAAGAATGTCAAGGAGACTACAATTCGTTTTCTGAAAATTGGGTTTAGAGAACAGTAGGAATAAAAATTTTGACCATTAGAATTTATCATGATAGATATTGTTGTTTAATATTTGGAAGCACGTAATTTGCCATGATACAGGTTTATCTGGAAAGTCTTCTGAGAAATTTCTTTTTGTCATCCCCCTCCTTCCAGTCACATACTGCTTTGAAAGGCAGTCCATGGGCCTGGATCTCTGTTCATCATTTACCCTAGATGTATGGATCCTTACTCTAAGACGGTTGATTCCTGAATCTGACATTGCCCACATTTTTACAAAGAAGTTACAGTTAAAAAAAAAAAAAAAAAACTGCACCAGTCTTTCAGATACAAGAGGGCAGGTTGAACTCAACAGAGTGAACTTCAGCTTGATATAACAAAGAACTTCCTGCCCACGAGTATGGCTTATGGGAACAGATACTGAACTCTCCTTTTTGTAAACTGGAGATATTTAAAAAGAACATGAATTGATCATGCCATAGGTGTGAGGGTTTACTTACTCCTGAGTAAGACACAGAGGGCGACAACCTCAGTGTCTTAAATTTCCATTAAAAAAAATTTTTTTTAATGTTTATTTTTGAAGGAGAGAGAGACGGAGCGTGAGTGGGGGAGGGGAAGAGAGAGAGGGAGACACAGTATTGGAAGCAGGCTCCAGGCTCTGAGCCATCAGCACAGAGCCCGATGCGGGACTCAAACCCACGAACTGTGAGATCATGACCTGAGCCGAAGTTGGACGCTTAACCGACTGAGCCACCCAGGCGCCCCTTAAATTTCCATTAAAAAAAAAAAATTTAGTGTTTATTTATTTTTGAGAGAGAGAGAGACAGAGCACTCTCTCTGAGAGAGAGAGAGACAGGGGAGGGGCAGAGAGAGAGAGAGGGAGACACAGAGTCCAAAGCAGGCCCTAGGCTCTGAGCTGTCAGCACAGAGCCCAACGCTGGGCTGGAACTCACAAACCCCCAGATCATGACCTGAGCTGAAGTCAGACCCTTAACCGACTAAGCCATGCAGGCGCCCCTTAAATTTCCATTTCTTAATGTTCAGTTCTATACCATCAGTTAAGACCTTCCTCTCAGCCCTCGTCATGTGGGACGGTTCTGCCACAAGCCCAAAGCCAAGGGCACATCTGCCTCCCGCAGACAGGATTTGGTCACTGAGAGTAGCCCATTGCCGTCCAGGGGAACGTGCAGAGAAGCTCCACTAATTATGAAGGAAGGTGTCTCAGAGGCACTTCGCACCTTCTCACCTGCTCATTGTCAAAGCTCCCGCTTTTATACCTCATGCAGGAATGTTTTATTGTCCCTGGAGTTGGACTTAGGATGTTTCCTATGGTTCGTACAAGACTCTTGTCCAAAGGAAAGGATCTGTCACTTGTAACAGAGCTTTAAACTCTTGCCTTGCAAGGATGCCCACCACATGGGGCCTGCCTGGAAAGGAATATGGCCAGGGCAGGGCTGGGCAGGGCTGGCCACGGCAGGCCAGACAGAGGAGGAAGAAAGGATTTGGAAATGGAAGACAAAGGGGAGGCTCTCCACTCGAGAGGAGGCAAAATCTCCATCTCTACAAGCGACCAGGGAGAGGAAACGGTGTTTCAAATGGTTTTAAAAATTTTATTAGTATAATATTCCACTTTAACCAGAAAGAGGTATTTGGCATTTGGTACATCGTGATATTTCAGAGATTTTCCGTAAGTGCTTTGAATAACTTTAAGAAGCTGGGCTAGGCTGGTAGATCCTTGTTAAACTCCGAGAATGCTATGTCCAGACTGCTTCTCTTATGACTTGCATATTTAATATTCTGTAAAAATTCTAAGTATGCTCCCCTGCTCCGTCACTGGCACTGTGAACAGCCAGGCCATCCGTTAACACGTTGCACTTGTGGGGGGCCGGGGGGGGGGGGGGCCACCCCCTTTTCCAATCCCCCCCCCCCTGCTGCGGCCCCCCAGGTTGGAGCCCTGCAATCACAGTATTCACTTAACAGATACTCTGGTGCCCCGCCCTCAGTCTGGTCCCAAAGGCCTGTGTCCCTGGGTGTGGGGGATGGGAGGGGACTTCCTCGTAGCCTCATTCACTAACCTCCTTTCTCTGTATCTGCGCAAACTTCGACTAGTGCGTACGTGGTTAAGTGCTGTGTTAGGTGCAGGACACGGTCTCCACCTCTAAGGAGATTCTGATCTTGAGGAGTATTCACTCGCCCAACTCCGCCCACCTTTACCGTGGGACCTACTGCGCTCCACGTTTGAGCACCAACCCCCACACCCCGAAATAATGGGAAAAGGCTGTCTTTGTTAGTCCTACATCCATCTGCCTTCAGATCCATTGGTTTACGGTTCATCTACACAATTAATTCAGAAAAATTATTTTTATTTTTTTTTTATTTTTTTTTTTAATTTTTTTAACATTTATTTATTTTTGAGACAGAGAGAGACAGAGCATGAACAGGGGAGGGGCAGAGAGAGAGGGAGACACAGAACCTGAAACAGGCTCCAGGCTCTGAGCTGTCAGCACAGAGCCCGACGCAGGGCTTGAACTCACGGACCCTGAGATCATGACCTGAGCTGAAGTCGGACGCTTAACCAAGCAAGCCACCCAGGCACCCCAGAAAAATTATTTTTAAACTCAACTCTCTTTTTGTGGTTTTCTTTTAAGTGTGTGGGTGTGTTAGTTACAGGCTCTCCCCCATGCACAGCAACCAGATAGCTCACATCACCAACTGTGACCCGTTGTTTCTGTAGTTAGCAAGGTGAAGACTCCAGATGAACGAATCCCAGACTTTAATATTCGAACAAGAATAAACAGACCGTTACGCTTCCTTTGCTACACTGAACATAGAGAACGTTATGGGCAAAAACGCCGTCGACTGTATTTTCCTTTTTCTCTTTCTTTCTTTATTTTTGACGTCATGGAATCTTTAGTGAAGCGTTGTTTTCATCTCTTCCTGAATCCAAGTGAAATCCACATCTTTTGCATGTTTCCCGCATTACGTTTTTATTGGGTGCGTGGAAATCAATATTCTAGATACATGCACAAGTGCACACATTAAAATGAACATGACTTCATTTATTTCCATGATTAGACATTCAAATAAAAGTGCTGGGGTGTCTGTTTTCATATTCATAGGTCGAGATCCGTACATCAGAGGTATTTGTATAAGTGACACTTTTATTACGTTCATTTCATTTGCAATATGATAGTGGATCATAAATATGTTACTTTTACGCCACCAAGTCTGATTTGTGGCGCCTGGCCCTCACAAGGAGAATACTTGATATTTTATGGAGCACCTTGCGTTCCAAGAAGCGCTTTGCAGACATCAGGCCCGGCTCGCCCAGGTGTGTAAATCATACTCGTGACCCTTCGGGCGCCCCACCTGCTTTGTCAGCCTGCTGGCTCTGGCCGCGGTGGCTCGAGTGGTTCTTGAATGCCCCGCGGGCCCCGACGTGGAGGTGAGACCTCTGATTTCTGGAAGTAAGAGGCTCGGGTGAGCTCTTGTTGCACACAGAGCAGACTCCACATTTAGTCACATGCTCACCTTGTCCCTCACAGAACAGTTTTTGAGCCCCCACTGTGGGCCAGACACTGTTTTCGGCCCTCGGGAGACAGAGACAAAATGTGACCTTGGCCATCCAGATATTCAGACCGGGAGGGGATGGCCCTGTGAGACGGTAATTGGCCCCCACCTTGAGATAGGGGCTCCGACACAGAGGCGACGGTATGTGCCCCCACCATCCCACTGCCCGTGCCTGTGGGATGCACTGTGCCTGAAAGCCGTCAGTCAACCCTCGGATCCATCACAGGTATACGGGTGCCCGTGGCAGCCAGCATCCCTTCCGTGGGAGTGGAGGGAGAGGCCAGCCACCAACGTCACAGGCGGCCTTTGGGGCTGAGCATCAGTTGTACAGCCCGGACTCCCTAGGCTCCCACCTCCCTTCCCATCCCTCCCCTCAACTCGCTCTCCCCTTTCCCCAGCATCAGCCTCCCCATCCTGGATCAGAGCCCCTTGTCCCTACACACACACACACACACACACACACACACACACACACACCAGTGATACACATGCACCATCCTTCATGGCACCATGTGGCAGAACTGGGAATGTGTATGACATGACCAAACACAGTGGTTAAGAATGAGGACTCTGGGGGCGCCTGGGGGGGCTCAGTCAGTGGAGCGTCCGACTTCAGCTCAGGTCGTGATCTCGTGGTCTGTGAGTTCAAGCCCCGCGTCGGGCTCTGTGCTGACAGCTCGGAGCCTGGAGCCTGCTTTGGATTCTGTGTCTTCCTCTCTCTCTCTGCCCCTCTCCCGCTCATGCTCTGTCTCTCTCTCTCTGTCAAAAATAAATAAACATTAAAAGAAAAAAAAGAATGAGGACTCTGATGCCAGGTTGTCTGAGTTCAGATCCCCACTACATCATTTCTAAAATGCATGGCCTTGGGCAGGCTGCTTAGCTTTCTGTGCCTCAGTTGTCTCATCTGCAAAATAGGCATGATGATGATAGTGATCGGGTTGTCGTATGGCCTAATGATGAGTAGAAGGCTTTGGGGAGTGCCCCATAGCTGCTAGGGTAGCTGTAATTAGCACTTTCAACACTGTACGAATTCTCCAGGATGAGTCGCGGTAGGTATCCCAACAGCGATGCCCTGTTCTCGTTATTATTGTTGCTGTTGCTGTCGGATGATGAATGTCTGGCTCTCACCGTAAGTGAGCTCCGTGGTAGCAGGAACCATCTGTGTGGCTCCACTGTCATTTCCTCCCTGCAGCAGATGGTACCTACTAGATGCTCAGACAACATTTGAATGAATGAATGGCCAGAAAACGAAGAAATGAGCCCATCTGTTCATTTGGGGCCGCTACCATGTGGCTTCTGGAGAAGCGTCACTGCCACTTGCAGCCGCGGACCTCGTGAGAAAGCCCACAGATCCTCAGTGTTCGGGCCCACCATTTCCACGTGGAAGGGCCTTGAGTTCTTCTTCCTGTATGGCCAGGCCGTATGAGCCTTGATGGTAGACCGGCCGTCCCACCTAGCGGACGTCCGTGCACCTCTGGGAGGGCGCCGCTGCCTTCGGGGAAGCTCTGAGAGGGGCTCAATCCCCCGGGATGATGGTGAAGCCGGTGTCTGTACCAGGTCCCCGGCCCCCTGCAGCGCCTGTATCACCCCCTGCCCCATACTGCCCCGGATGCTGCTGACCACAAGTCCCCCGAAACTGGACGAAGCCACCGTCCCCAAGCCCTCGTGGCGTCCCGTGTACTGCATCGCCTCCTTGATTCTGGTGGCTCTTGGCAGCCATCCCCATGCGTGGCCCAGATCCCACATCTGCAGTCCACAGCAGTTTAAAACCATTGAGCAAAGCAGTTGTTGAAGCCATGTGTTTACGAGACACCTCCATCAACTTATGAACCTTTCCGTGATTGGAGCATCGTTACCAGCGGGTCATTGCGTCTTGCTGTTGGAGAGGAGTACCCGAGAGTCCCAGTAGCCCTTCGGTCATGGAGATTGGGGCGTCATTACCAGGGGGTCATTGCGTCTTGCTGTTGGAGAGGAGTACCCGAGAGTCCCAGTAGCCCTTCGGTCATGGAGACCGTAGGAAGGCCACTCCGCCTTGGGAGGGCAGGGAGCTGACTGGAAGGGAGCCTGTGGTGTTACACACTGGTCCCCTGGCAGTCAGTCAGCTGGTGAGAGTGCTCTGAGTTTGGGCCTCAAAGCGCAGAAGATGGAGCTCTGGCTTTACAGCTTGTTATTTTTGCAAATGGCGGGTGCTGTGTGAGTCTGAGTGCCCCTGGTGCCCTGCTACAGCTCACCAGGGTCCCCTTCCCACCTGACCTCACCTCTCACTTTCGGGCTTGGTACAGATGATCCGTGGGGGCAGCTCACGGAGTGCCCCCCCCCCCCACCTCCCAGGTAACCTCCAGGGCTGTCTTTCCTCGCATGCGTTTTCCAGGTGATGGTCCAGGGGGCTGTGGGTGGATGGGGGACGGTGAAGCAGAATGCGGAGAAGCGCAGATCCTTCTCAAGGTCCTACAGACTCGCCTGGGGATGCGATCATGGGTAATTATGTGTGTGTGGTTCCTCTGTCTGCTTTTGTGTCTATTCCACTGAAATCTTGGCTCGACTGCTTTCAAAGAGGGTGATCTTGGGCCTCAAGCTTCTGAGAGTGTAGAGATGGAATTTTAATGCCTACCTCACCCGGTTCACTGTGGAATTCAGTGAACTAGAATTCTTGAATTGCTTAAGGCGGTGGCTCGCCCTTGCTAAGCAACCAAAAAGTGGCATTACCGTCACTGCTGTGTTAGGTGGTCAGAGGTCGCCATCTTGGCTTCTGATTCCAGTCACAGCAGTTTGTAGTGTTCAGTGACTTGTGGCCTCCCTCAGGGGGCTGGGGTGTTTTTTCCTTATTTTAAGGTATAATTCACAGAGCGTAGCATTCATCATTTTGAAGTATGCGGTTCAGTGGTTTGTAGTATACTCACAAGGTTGGACAGCCATTCCCACTACCTAATTCCAGAACATTCACATATCCCTAAAAAGAAAATCCCGTTAGCAGTCAGTGCTGATCTTCCATGAGCCCCAGCCCTCGGCAACCACCGATCTGCCTCCTGCCTACCAGTTTGCTTTCTCTGTCCGTCTCGTATAAATAGAACCACACAACACGCGGCCTTTCGTGACTGGCTTCTTTCGTGGAGCATAATGTTGTCAGGGCTCATCCACGTTGTAACGTGGGTCTGTACTTCACTCCTTCGTGGCCAAAGATATTCCACCGTGTGGATGCGCCACGGCCGTTTATCCATTCGTCAGGTGATGGACATGGGGGTTGTTTCCACCGCGGGGCTGTTTATGGGAAGGGCTGCTGTGAACATTGGTGTACAGGTTTTGCATGAACGCTTATTTTCTGTTCCCTTGGGTGGACCCAGGAATGGGGATTGCTGGATCGTGTGGCAACTCTTTAGCTTCTCGAGGGACTGCCAGACTGCTTCCCTTAGAGCTCTGTTTTGGAAGGACCCTCACTGCTCACGTAGGGCTCTTGTGTTAGCAAATGACGAGGGTCACGGGCAGGGGTCAGGAAAGCCCGCTCACCTGCACGGAGAGCCCGTGGTGCTCACACACAAGGCGTCAGGCCCCAGCCTCCCCTCACAGACCCAGACTTCGTCCTTGAGGAGAGTCGTGGGGGCGTCTCGGCTGCCGTGCGCTACCCCCTTCCTCACGGTCCCTCCTTTGCTGACCGTATCCTTTGCTTTCTAACTGCTTTAAACCATATGCTGTCCTCCCCCTGCGTCCCACACCTGCTAGGAATGGTCTGGGCACTTGGCCAGTCTACACTGAAAAGTAATACATTTGAGGCTGAGTTACTTCACACTGTCGTTACCACTCACCTTAATCTGGAAATGTTCTGAGCCAAAGAACAGTGTCATTTCAGAGTCCTGGGGGAGGAAAATCCTCTGGAGAGGTATTGTTTTCTTCTCAAACGTGTCCGCTCCCTTAAGAGTGAGTGAGTCCAAGTGAAGAAAGAACTTGTCAACTGTGTAAACATTCTTCAGTCTCTCTGACACTCAGTTTCTTCATCTGTAAGATGAGTTTAAAATCACCTCCCTGATCAGGGGATTAAGTGAGATGCTGCGGACACGGTTCCCAGTACAATGCTTAAGATGCTCGAGAAATGTGAATATTCGCCCCGGCTGCCCTCCCTCCAGGTCAGGAGTAAGTGACTTATACAGACACTGGGATCCTTCGGTACCGTTCACGCACTCCCTCCCCATCCCCATCTGTTTCCTTCCGCCTTGCTGTGCTCCCCAGCTCCCCAGGCCTTCATTTCAGTCTGCCCCATACGGGGCCTCGGGATCCTCACCGTGTAGACCCAGGGAGCCGCCAGTTCTCAGATCACCCCGGGTGCTCTCAGGGAGGCAACACAAGCCAAATCCTCTTAGGGCAGATCGGATTATGACCTGGGTCATTTTGCAGCACAGATTCGCAGGTCATGGCGGTGGCATACACGGCCAGGTGGTGTCCAGCCTGGCCACCCCCTGGTCCCCGGGGAATGGAGACGCCCCGGAGGGGCTTGCGCGGTCTGGTTTCACCTGTTGGCCTCCCTGGGTTGCAGTTCCCTTCCCCGGGAGATCCTAGCCCGAGGCCAGAGCTTTGCGTTACACTCGGGTTTGAAGTCATCTGAGAGCTCTGTGCTGCGAGGGGAAGCGTGGGTTTCCACAGCCCCGGGTCCTGGGACTCGACTCATCCTGGCGTCACGCTCAGCTGCGAAAGTGCTGAGGCAAAGACCGCACCTGCCGAGGGGTCAGTGGGCCAGACGAGATGTCGAGTGGAGCGGCTATAGACGAATAAGCAAATGAGTGGACCAATCGTTTTTCAGGCCAGGGGCCCACAACGCATAGATTATTGTTTTAAAATAACTTTTTTTTAACAATAAGTGATTATAAACATTGTATTTAAATATTATATACGATGTATACAATATGTAATACATTAATACAGTATTTGCAAATAATAATAAAAGATTATGTGATGAATACCAAAAGTCTAGGAAGCAGAAAAGCACGAAGGGACAAAAATCACCATCCCATCACCTTTGAGATGAATCTCTTCAAAAGGGTCCGTTCATTCAGGAAACTAAAAGACAATAACAACAACAAAAACAAACCAGAAGGCTTAGCTAGGAATCACGAATCATGATGCAACAAGGCTTTTTGTTCAGCAACGTGTCTCCCGGGCCTGAGTGGTTCCCTCGGAGCCTCTGGAACTGGGTGGGAGGGAATGGGGAGGCATTTGGAAAAATCCATCTTTTGAGGACTAGTCCGCATAGAAAGTTCTGTCCAAACAAACTGAGGCTCTCAGCCTTTTGGGCGATCCGTAAAGTAACTCTTTAAGAATTACTTGGCAGGTGCACACGCAGACAAACCTTCCCCTCTGCCTGGCCCTTCTGGCCGCCAAGCCTCTCTTCTTGGGAGATGTGTTCATGGCACCTTTTCCCACTGTTCCTGTTCCAAGTGTCAAGTGAGTCCAGGCAGCGTCGGGAGATGGAAGCTTGCAGCACAGGCCCGGCCGTTAATGACCCCTGGTTTGCCTTCTGTCTCATTTCCAGCTGTCAGGAATGATAGGAACAAGAAAAAGAAGGAGCCTTCGAAGCAGGAATGCACGGAAAGCTATGAGATGACGGCTGAGCTGGACGATCTCACAGAGAAGATCCGAAAAGCCCACCAGGAAACCTTCCCGTCACTCTGCCAGCTGGGTAAATACACCACGGTAAGAGACGCTTCCGCCCGAGGCTGCTGGGAGGGTAGGTGCGGGCCCTTGCCTGCGTGTTGGCTCCCACCTTCCCTCTCCCCTTGCATGGAGGGCCCGTCCACCCAGATTCAGCCCAGACCATGTAGGTGGGCGGAGTGGGGCTACGCAGTGGCCGCCTCCCTTCGTGTGGTGGCCTCGGCACAGTCACTGAGAAGGCTGGGTGTTTCCTCCCATCCAGTCACGCGAGCATGCATGCACCCAGGAAACACAGACTGAGCACTTACTGTGTGCAGGCCGTGTGCAAGACACTGGCGACATGAGTGACCAAGATAAGGTCGCTCCTCGAGGGGACACACAGCCTGGTGAAGGAGACAAGGGAAACCGGTGAGGTGTTGCAGCCGTCATGACAGACGCCTGTACAGAGCCCGGGGGGCACGTAGAGGGGGCACGGGGCCGTCTTTTAAAAACCTACCTCCAGCTGTGAAGTCCAGCCAACGTTATGGGGCCCTCCCCTGGGCCGCGGTCTGGCTTGAGAGAGGGTGTCAGCCCCCTAAGCCAGGGCTGGGGAAAAGCACAGGCGTGACTCCTCCCCGGGGAGGCGGGAGCGCACGCCGTGCTCCCAGAGCTGTGCCGGAAATGGCTGTCACTGCGCGTAGACATGAAGACAAGGCAGGAGGGGGAGGATGTGGGATCAAGGGTGGGTGACGTATATTGACGGGTCTGGGATATGTCACTGAAGACCCATGAGCTACTTCCATTTTGTTAAGCTGGTTTTTGCATGTATTATGTTCACTGAGATCAATTCCCAGTGCATGGCACGTAATAGGCACTCAATAAGTTATTTGTTGAATGAATGAGTGAATGAGTGAATGAATGAATGAATGTAACTAGAATGCTGTTCTGGCCTCCTTAAGTAGCTTACGTTGCTTGCCTAAGATGCTGGTAAATGTATATTTTTAGAAATCCAGTTATCTGCGGCGCCTGGGTGGCCCAGTCGGAGAAGAGGCCGACTTTGGATTCCGGTTCAGGTCATGATCTCACGGTTGTGAGTTCGAGCCCCACATCGGGCTCGGTGCTGACAGTGTGGAGTCTGCTTGGGATTCTCTCTTTTCCTCTCTCTCTGCCCCTCCGCCCACCTGAAAAATAAAGAAACATGCAAAAGAATTTTTTTAAACCCAGTTATAGCCTTTGCTGGTTGGGTGACTGGCACGCCGGGAAGAGAAGAGCGTGAAAGGTCCCGAACGTAAAGAGGAAACGGTGATGCAGAAAGACCAGGAACAGTGAGCGCAGGGGCTGCGAAGCCGCTTTGGGGAGCTTGTGGGCGTGCCTTTGAGGGTGCCGTCACCACTTTTTCTGTGAAACGGGAATGGTAACCAGAAGCAGGCGCAGAGGGTTTGCCGTGAGATCAGTCCGAGAACGCATCGGGCGGCTTCTCGGGTGCGGGTGCGCAGGCGGCTGCCCGGCAGGTGGCCGCAGTTAGGCCGGGCCACACCGAAGTCTCTGGCTCAGGGGGCGCCGGACGGACCCAGAGGGGTGCTCCCCAGACCTCAGCGTGCTCACTTCTGAGGCACCTGGCTGTCTTGCTGACGGGCAGGTTCCGGTCCAACAGGTTCAGCGTCGCGATGGGGGCCGCGGGGGCGTTTCAGGCGCGGCTGCAGACCACATTCTGCCTGGCAGAGGCCGTGAGCCAGACTCTGAGTAGCAAGACCCAGGAGGACTCGGGGGCCCACCCAGGCCCTTGGTGTCAAGGAGGAGAGACGTTTGGGGTGCTTCACCCACCGATGCGTAAAGCTGTTGACCTGCCCTCCCGGGCCCAGGGAAGGGCCTGATTCAGCGGACAGGCCCCCACCGAGCTTGGGGAACGGCATCCTAGCCCAGAGCAGACCCAGAGCAGGACAAGGCTGGACGCCATAAAGGAGCTTTTCTTTTAAACCGAGAGGTAAAGTAGGCCCGTGGACCAAGAGATGGCACAGGGTGACTCATCAAGAGCAAGGATGCTCGAACCAGATGAACGTGGCTTCACTCCTGCTCAGCCACCGATCGGCCATGCGACTATGTGCAAGTTATTAACTTCTCTGGGCCTCATTTTTCCCATCTGTGGAATGGGGGATGATATAAAATGGTTAGAAAAATTCAATACTTCCTGAAAAGCTTCAGCAGTGGGACCCGTAAAAAAGCAGTGATGTGGCAGAAGCCACAGCCACCACGTATCCACTCACTGTGTGTGAACTGATGCTCCCGGCACCTGGTCCCATGCCAGGTGCTTCTGGCACTACGGAGAAGCAAGGTGATTCATTACCGGTGCCAAGGAGAGTATCACCTGTTCCTTTTAGAAATACTTCCAGGCACTGCCTGGGGCTTAGTATCAACGTGCACGCATCCTGACCTCAGCAGCCAGGAAATCAACTGAGGATGGGCCCAGGGAAAGGACAGAAGGAGGTGAGGGGAAGGGCAAGACTAAATTGGGAGTGACTGGGAAGTGAGAAAGAAATAGCCTTGCAGAGCCTTGAACGCTCAGAAATTCGTATTTTAGTTGGTAAATAATGGAAAAGAATAGACAGTTTGTCATCAGGAGGCTTTATTGTTATCGCCATTAATACTACGGCTAATATTTATTGAGCATTTACTATGTACCAGGGACCGTGCTAAATAAATATTAAATCTTTGACCCCTTATGGGGACATTGTGAAGTGGGTATGGTTGCTTCCATATTACAGATGAGTAGACTGAGATGAGAAAGCTAATTTACTTTCCCCGGGTCTCATAACCAATAAGTGGGACTTGACTGTGAACAGCCTGAGTCCAGGGACAGCCCTTTTAACCATGCCGTACACAGGATATATGAAGAGGGCGGATGGCAAGGTAGAATGGCAGGAGGAACCACTGGGCATCTAGGTAAGAGGGGGCACCTGTTCTCAAGGAATAAATACACCGCGAACTCCGGAAAAGACAGAGTAAAAGAGAACAGTCAAAGTAGGGAGGGCTTTCTGGAAGTGGAGACTTTGGAGCCAGGTCATGAGGTGAGAGACATTTTCTGACAATATCCGGGATCATTTGCTACGATATTAGGGGTCTCTCCCTTCTGGCCCAGGCGGGATCCCTTAGTGTGGTCTAGGCCGTCCCCCAGGCCCTGACTCACCTGGTAACCCGATGAAATGGCGTCCACTCTACTCTGGAGGGAGGCTGGGCAAACACAAGGTGTAGCATTGCCTCTGCCTAGAACACATGCCCTGGCGTGGCCTGGCTTCCTAAAGGGCCTGGGACCAAAATGCTCCTTCGGGACAGACCTCCCTCTGATAGTCGGCATAGCTCCTTCCCACCCCAAAAGCCAGCCCAGGATTCTGGTCGGCCTCGGCCTCTACCACCTTCCCTTCCCCCGGGCCTCCCTCCAAACCCGGTAGCCTCTCCTTTTGGATTCTCTTTATACCACAGGTCTGGTTCTCCCTGTGTCCAGGCTAGTGAGGCTGCCTGCCCGGCCTTCCCAGAGAGCGCAGCAGGGGCTGGCAGGGCCCCAGCCCTGTCCCAGGGCTCACACTGCAAGCGTGACCCTCCCTGAAGGCTTGCTCTGGCTGCCGGAGCTGCTTGGCTCACGTGGGGCACTAACACCCCACCCAAGAACAAGTAGAAGCTGGTGGGTGAAGCCGTAGCTTCCTTGCCCCTGGGGAGGAGACCCCTTAGGTATTCTCTAAACCATTCCCCAGGGGTTCCCAGCAAGAGGAGCCCACGTGCCCACAGGGATGGTCTTCCTGGACCTCTTTCCCCTCCCCCCTCCTCCAGTGCTTCCTGAGACCTTTTCCCAGTAAGCTGCTTGCGTTCAGATCCTAGTCTCGGGGTCCGCTTTTGAAAGGCCCAAGGCAGGGAGCTTCCCTGACGGCCTCCGGGACCCCTCCCCATCCGTCTGTCTTTGGTGAGACACCGTCCGTTCCCATCATCCTAAGCACTTTGTGGGGACTTTCTACACCTCTTTTGGATCCAACAGGGAAAGTGGAAATACACCTGTTTTCCCTCTCCGAGGGAACTTAACCACACGTAGGGCAGCCGACCTCCTTCCAGAAGCACGCTGCCCATTTGTAGAATCAAGTCTGCTTGGATACAGCCTCTCATCTGGCTTTTCTCTTTATTTCTACTCTCTGTACACAGATCTAGCTCAGTTTTTATTGTAAGCAGCTTCAGATCCTTTCTGGAAGTAGGTGGGGATATAAATAAATAACAGCAGCCATAACACATTCTCGGCAAGCTCTTAGTTCCGAGTTGAGCTTTTTTTTTTTTTTTTTTTTTTTTTTTTTTATAAAGAGCTTTTTTTAGACAGGCAGTTGCTTCCACTGCGAGGAAACTTCCTGCCATCTTCACTAGCCTGGCATCCCTGTCAGATGCCTTTGGAATAAGTGGGCAGAGAGGAATTAAAAAGGCAGCTAGCCACCCACCGACAGACCTTTGAAAGAGTAGTTCCTTTTTCTTCTCGAATTAGGGTAGATTTGGGACAAATGGTCAGGCCCGAGGAGGCAGCAGAAATGGGTGGGCAGGCAGGAACATATGTCCCCCCACCCCCGCCCTCCACACCCGGCCCGGGCAGGGCTCTGACCTCCAAGCTTCAGAACTAGTCTCCTTGGGAAGATTCCTAACCAGTGACCACCCCTCCAAAAACCAGGAGGAGTGGGAGGGGGATCCCAAGGGAAAGGTGGAAAACCGGGCAGGGGCTATTTATAGAGGAGTCTCCAAAACAGAATGAAGAAGCAAACCAGAGGAAGCGTCCCAGCTCTGAGGATATTCCCTCTGTTTCCATAGGTCCAAATCCAGGAACTGTGTCATTTGGGTTTTCGGGCTTCCTAGACCTACGGTCTTGCCTGTGCATGATCCACCAGAGGAGCCTCGGCCCCCTCCTCTGCAGAACTGGATTTGCACGGTGCCCGCCTCACGGGATTGCTGGGAAGGCTAGTGAAACAGCTGCTCCAGAGCACCCAGTGCAGGTTCTGGCGGAGAGAGGTGCGAAATGGGCATGTCTCCTCTGGATCCGGTGATGAACGCCGTGTGGAAATAAGCTGCCCTCCGCGGGGCTCGTGAGGTTGAGCTGTGGAGATCTAAGGAGCCCTTAATCGACTCAGAAAAGTGGCCACTAACCGAAACATTAAACAAAGCTCCAAAAGACTCCCCAGGAAACGAGTGCTTTAGAAAAGGAAGGGTATTGTAAGCGGTTCCGGCCATTTGCAGACTTGGCCTTCATTCTAGAAAACTGACCCTGGGATCAGCCCAAGTAGCAGGACCTGACCCTCAGGAGATCAGCCTCCCCTCCACCAGGAGAGACGCATGGTGGGGGCAGGGGGGGAGATGGGGGCATCTCGAGGCCCGAGTTCTAATCTCCGCTCTGCCACCTCCCAGTTGTCTGACCTTGAACGAGCTCTTATCTTTTGTGAGCCTGTTTTCTGCCAGTAAACATACCTGCCCTGTCTGTATCACGTACACTGTGCTTATATTTGCTGACACACATTGACTGTATCCCTACTGTATTCGTCTCCTAGGGCCTCCATAACAAAGTACCACCAACTGGGTGGCTTAAGCCAACAGAAATTCATTGTCTCACAGCTCTGGAAGCTGGAAGTCCAATATTAAGATGTCAGAAGGGCCATGCTCTCTCTGGCGGCTCTAGGGAAGAATCCTTCCTTGCCTCTTAAAGCTTCTGCTGTTGAGGGCAATCCTTGGCACTCCTCGGCTTGTAGAAGCATTACTCCAATCCTCTGTCTTCACGCGGTCGTCCCCTGCCTCTGCGTTTTCATACCGTCCTCCCTCCGTGCACATCTGTCTCTGTCCGCATTTCCCATCATCACTGGTCAGACTAGATTGAGTCTGACCCAGTGACCTCATTTTGTAAGTTGATAACCTGCGTGGAGACCCCATTTCCAAATAAGGTCACATTCTGAAGTTACTGGTGTTAGGACCTCGACATATCTTTGCGGGGAGGGGGACACAGTTCAACCCAAAACACCTGCTGAGTGCGGAATTGGAGCGCACAGACAGTCACCCTTCCGTGCGTCCTGCTCTTCTGTGAAGTCTGGCTGAAAATCAAATGTTGGCACATGTTTTGTGAGCTTTTAGAAACCCCTGGCAGTACACATCACAAGTCTTTGGCTTTTAATGAAAAATGCCCTCTAGGCCCCGTGCTACATTTCCCTGGATCTTACTGCGCGGTGGGGAAAGGAAAAGACATTTCCGGTCAAGGGAACAGCATGAGCAGGGCCAGGCGTTTGGCAAAGAGAGGACTGGATGCAGAGCCGAAGGAGATCGGTCAGGGCTAGCTGGCGGGGCCCTTTGTGAGCTGGAATAAGGTATGTGAGCATTGGCAACAGAGAGCCCAGTGGGGTTTCTGGACAGGAGAAGCAAGCCAAGAGGGTGAGCCCTGGCTGTTCCGTGCCTGGCCGGAACGCTTTGGCAGGTAAGCAGGGCAGAGCTTTGGTTCATTCTCAGATACGTGCCCGGAGTTCCGGAAGCCACGAGTGGCCTTTCAGAGTAGCTGAGACCACCCCAAAATCGAGCAACTCCTGGACGTCCTCTGGAACACTGATTCATACTCTGGTATATTCCAAAGGCTATACCCCAACACTCCACCACAGTCCCCCCCGAATCTCTAAGATCACCAGCCGTGAAGGGGCTGCAGCCGTCCCGGGGCACCTCATGTGTTGGTCCCAGAATCTTAGGCAGGGAGGGTGCAGGAACACCCCTAAAACATTACCTTCAGGGATATCATGCTTGCTTCGAGGCAGACTTCCAAGAAACTCTTGGGGAGGCCCTGGGTTCGAGACCCTTGTTACTGCCCGCGGCCCGTTACTCAGAGCCCTGGCTACCCAGGGGCTGCTCCCTCCCCTGGTTGCTGGATGGCTGCCAAGCTGCCTCTCCCCACCTGTTGGAAGCGTCCGGGTCTAAGGAGAATGCCAAATGTGTGCTGAGGGCCTCTGTGCCTCCCTCCTCCCACTGACAGACACCCCCCAGCTGGTACATTCCTAAGGCCGTGTCGTCCTAGCGCCTAGACGCGTGTTTGCCGACCACAGAGAGATGCTGGCCTGGCACAGAATGCTGTCCTCATAATGATGCCACGGATCTTTCAGCCACCCGCTGGGAGCATCCGGCACCTCCAGCCAGGAGGGAGATGGCAAGTGCAGTAGCAGTCTCTAGAAGACAGCAAGGTCAGGCCAGGAGCAGAATACGAGGTGGCCCCGGAGCGAGGGGGTGGGCGATGTGGCGTGACGGCAGGGAGTGCCAACACTGCCTCGTGAGGCCCCTGTGCCCTCCGCCTGACGGCTGGGCGCCTTGCACAAGTGACTTGACTTCTCTGGGCCTCGGGCTCCACCCCGGCCACATGGGGCGAGAACAGCTCCCACTGGATGAGGGCGCGGGGAGGAGGAGAGGGAGCTGGTTGTGAAGCGCTGGGAACCGCGCCTGCCTCTGGGGGCTGTTGGGTGGGACATTGGGCCATGTGCCCTGGAGTGTGGAAGACAGGAGTGTCCTGCAAATACAGCTTGGGCATCAGCCTGTCCCGTGGTCGACGGGCAGATTCAGGCCTAGGGAAAGGGGCGGGGGGGGGGGCACCCTAGCAGACGTGCCCAGCGTTCCCTTGGAGACTTACCTGTTTATTATCTGGAAGAGTTTGCATCTCCTCCTTGGCTAAAAAAGGAGCAACACGCAGCCCGTCTGAGCCACCTCAGTATCCGAGAGCTGCCACAAACAGGACTTTAAGTCACTGGTGATTCCGTCCCCGTTCATGCGTCTCGTCCTGCAAGCAGCGGCAATCGGGACAGGGATCCCTCTGCGTGACAAAAATGGCCGTATAATTGGATTTCATGGCGGGGTCGGGCTTTGCTGCTGCTAAAGACGGCCCTAGGGTGGCCCCTCCGTAGGGTCCCCGCCGCACAGCATTCTGGGGAGGCAGGCTGGGGCTCCCACCTGGAGACGGGCTTCCCCCCACTGAGGAGGAGTGGGGGAGGGAGAGGGGGGACATGGGGGTCGGGGGGCGAGAGTTGGAGGAAGGCCTGCCTTCCCCCCTTGGTCTTGGCCGAGCTTCTCCTTAGCTGTTAGCAAGGGCCTCCCCCACCACCCCAGCTTCTCACTCTCCTTCTCCCCCCCCCCGCCCCCCCCCCCCCCGTTTCGGAAGTGCCGCGGAAAAGCCACACTTCCCCCCCGTGCTCCCCGTAACCGCCTTCCTTCCCGACTCAAACTAGCAGGGCTCTCCATTTGCTGCAGCTGGCAGATAATATATAAGCCATTTTAAACCTCATGCCTATGAATCGAGCAACCGGTATAATAAAACACCAGGTTATTTTGTGTTTTATTAACTGCCTCTTCCCTTCAGTTTGCATAATAGTGAGTTAGATTTACATGCCATTAAGACGGCGGTGCATTATTTTTAATAGAAGGTACGACAGGCTTCTCTCCCGCAGCCCAGAGTGTGGGGAAGTAAGCTCATATGATGCCGATGAAGGCTGCGTTCACACTCGCTGGGTCGGGGCAATGGCTTTTTTTCCAGATGGATACTCTGTTGTCAAATGATCGCCCGCCGCAAGCTCGCCTCTCTGTCCCTCTCTTCCGTGTCATCTTCCTACAAACGGGATAAACTGCCTATTAAATTTAATTACAGCCCGAATGGCCACACGTCTTGCTCTCGTGTTCCCCTGAGTGTACTGTGCTCCACCAAGGTCCTTGCGGAAGGAATGAAATCAATCTGGAGGGTGCGCGCCCACTTTCTGCCGGGGGGTGTTGCGGAAGGTAACGTTGGCGGCCACCTTTTGGAGGCCTTCTGTGGCCCCCCGCCACCCCCAGCGTTAAAAATGAAAGCTCGCTTTGTTGACGCTCTGGGCTGATTTTCACAGAGGTGAGGAACCCAAGACTGGGGTGCACGGCACCCTTCTCTGAACCGTTGACATCTGTCCGAGGCCTGAACGCCAGGCCCAGGGGGCCTCCCTGTCCATCGGGGTGGTTCAGTTCTGTGTCCGGAGGCAGCAGCGGCCTCGTGACCAGGCCTAGACCCCCGCCCGGAGAGCCCCATCCTCAGAATTCTGGTCTTCCCGAGACCTGAAACTAGCAAGGATTTGGGGGAACTTCGTTCCTCGCTGGTTCATTTAACGCGTACTTACTGAGCCTCTGTCTGCCGTGTACCGGGCAGTGCCGTAGACACTGAGGACAAAGCAGCGTGAAATGGGACAGGGAGACCCCGCGTACGTAAGTGAAGGCCAGTGTGTCGGGAGACAAGCACAGTAAACTTCGAGCAGGGTAGGGGGCACGGAGTGCCAGGTGGGGGGTCCCGTAGTTTTCAGTGGAGGAGGCCGGAGTGGGGCTCAAGAGAGAGTGACATACTTGATCAAATACTTGGAGGAAGGAGGGAGTGCATCATGTGGGTAGCTGAGGGAACAGCAGTCCGGGGGGATGGAACACCCAGTGCAAAGACCCAGAGGCAGGCATATGCCCACCTGTTCAGGGCAAGCAAGAGACCCGTGAGGCTGGGTGGAGTGAGCTGAAGAATAGTGGGAGGACGGGAGGTCGGAGAGCAGGACCCGGATCTGGGGAGGCCTTGCAGGCCAGTGACATGACTTTGGCTCTTGGGATGAAATGAGAAAGCAGTGGAGATTCGGAGTAGTACATTGACTTGCCTTAACTTTTGTTTTCAAGGGATCTCTTTCATTCCTTTGATCAGAATAGACTATAAGGCAGCCAGAGTGGAATGAGGGAAGCCAGGGAGGAGGCTGTTGCAATGATCCAGGCAGGAGATTCTGCTCTGGAGATCAGAGAAGGAAAAGTAGAAGAAAACAAGCCAACCATCCACTTTCTTGGGTGTGTGTTAGTGCGGTCCTAAGCAGAAGCTGAGACCTTCAGTAACTTCCGGCAAATCCTTAGTGGCGTTCTGTTTCCTGTGTGTCCTCCGAGCATCCTCCTTACTGGCTAAACGAGGAAAGCCAGGTTGAGGCTCGTAACGGGCCATGGAGTGGGAACCAGTACGGGGACTTGGCTGGCCATGCTACCTCTGCTCCAGAGGACAGAGGAGAAGACGGTCATTGCCGTTGTCTGAACCCTCCGGCAGTGCCGTTGGCAGTTGGCACTGCTGAGGAAAGGGGTCCAACGCTGACCAAACCCCCCGGGACACACCAGGCACCGCCCGCGCCTCTGGGACCCTGCGCGTCTCCCTGCAGCCTCGGAGGGACAGCCGTGTCCCTCCTTACCCCCGGGAAGACTGAGGCGTCGCTTCCGGAGGGCTCGCCTGTCGGGGATCAGGTAGACTTGGGAGCCACTTCCGGCCCCTCGTGGACAAGTTAGCTCTCCTCTCTGAAAGGGCTTTCCCTGTCTCAGGATGACGCGGAGAACAGCCAGCCCCTCCTTGGCCGGTGACCGTGGGGTTGGGCGAGGTTCGGAGCCCGGGGCCTGCCTGGATGGCTCCTGCCGCGTGGCACGTCCCCAGAGCGCCGGGCGCTTTCCCTGCCCCGCTGTCAGCTCACCAGGGGAGGGAGCGCGTCGGGTGTGCTCAGCAGTTACACCCCCGGCCCCTGGCGGCCTGAAGGTGGATCAGGAAGCATTGGTGGAACAGAGGGTGGGAGCAAGAGAGGAAGGCGGATGCGTGAGTGGAGGAAGGAATATTCGAATAGATGGAGGAATCCGGCCAGTAGGTGCCCAGAGTCGGACTGAAATCTAATCTTCCCGTAGGGGGAAGAGAGGAGGGCTTCCCCCTGATTTCTTCTGCGGCTCCCCCAGGAACCTGGGCCTCGGGGTCCAGAATGAAAGCTGCTGGGGGGGGTGAGAGGCCGGTCCCTCCCAGAAGGAGCAGCTGTGCCCTCCTGGGGCTCCCCTCAGGGAGCTGTGTCCCAGCACCGAGCGTGTCCCGAGAGCCCAGCCTGGCGGTGGGACCCGGGGCGCCCGGGGAAGCGTGCATGTGACCGTCACAGCACTGACGTCCGCTAGAGAGTCTGTGCTCTGCTGTTGTCAGTGTAGCATTTTGTTTTAATTCACACCGTCCCTTTCTTACCTCTTTATTACGAAAACCTGCGGACGCAATGCGGAAGTTGGAGAGAATCGAGTAACGAACGCTGTGATCACTCCCCAGCCTATCTTACTTCCACTTCCAGTCCTCATCACAATGTCTCCCCGTTCTATGTTATCCAAAAGTCAGTTACGAATATGTTCTTTGGCCTATGAATATGTTAATGTTCTCGGGGGCGGGGGGAGAACTGCCACCAACAAAAGCATAGCAGCAATGTTTTCGTTACATGAAAGTAGCATCTCATAGCGAGATGTCACGTTCCCATTCTTGCGACAGGTGTCCATGTTTTTAGCTTATTTGAATCAGAATTCAGCTAAGGTCTATACGTTACAATTGATAAGCCTCCTAACTTCTTCTTTTTTTTTTTTTTTTTTTTAGTCCCCTCCTGTGCCTCTGTCCCTACCTAGCCCCTGGACCCCAGTGGTCTTCTCTCTCCCACTGTGGTGCTGCTGTTCTCAGAATGTCCTGCAAGTGGACTCATTCTGCCTGCAGGTTTTTGTGTCTGCCTTCTTCACCTGGCCTGATGCTTCCGAGGCTCATCTGTGCTTGCGGGCTGTGCGGGTGCTCCCTTTGTTGTTCCCGCAGGCCAGAGCGGGTGTGCTGTGATTTGCTCATTTGCCGGTCCACCGGCGCCCCGGTCGCGTTGCTTCTAGTCTGCAGCTTTCTCCTTCCGTTTCTTTTTATCCCCTCGCAATGTATTTGTCGAAGAAACCAATTCGTTGCTTTGACAGAGTCTCTAGCATTCTGGGTGGTGACAGTCGCATCCCACATAGCGGAACTTAGCACATTCCTCTGCCTCCTGGATTTCCTGCAGTTCCGTGGAGAGGTCCGCTCGGATGCTGGCGTGACTGTTTCATAGATGGTGGGTGTGTGATTCCACGACGGATTGCCTCTTTGGTCAATGCCTCGAGCCCGTAATTCATCAGGGTTCTGAAACGGTGAATCTTTACTCCATCATTCCTTCACTTCTTAGCTCATTCCTAATTCACTTCACTTATTTTTTCATTTCTGTATCTGTCGTTTGATGATCCGTTGGTGCAGGGATACGGTATCGAGCATTTGAAAAAGAATCCTCGCCAAACGCAGCCACCCCAACAGGAAGCTCCCTGGTCAAGACTGAAACATCAGTGCATTAATCGGAAATATGCTGCGTTCCTTGCCTTCTGTTGAGCTTTCCAGAAACTCCCCTGACAGTGTTTTTTCCTTCCCTCTTAGAACTCCAGTGCTGACCATCGAGTCCGACTGGACCTGGGCCTCTGGGACAAATTCAGTGAATTGGCCACCAAGTGCATTATTAAGATTGTGGAGTTTGCTAAACGTCTGCCCGGCTTCACCGGCTTGACCATTGCAGACCAAATCACCCTGCTGAAGGCCGCCTGCCTGGACATTCTGGTATGTGCCCTTCTGAACTCTTAGGCGGGGGTTGGGTGGGGGGAGGAGGGGACAGCGATGCTTTGAAGACCTGCAGAGGCTTTGGTTCTCCAGCCTCTCCTCCTTCCACTCCTGTTGCACACTGAGCCCCGTCCTTCCTGCCTGAATCTCAGTTCCACTGCTGAAAGCTCCCCCCCGCCCTCCCCGGAGTTGGGCAGAACCTCCTACCTTCTCGACCCTGGTGTGGGAGCCCCCACTGCACGATCTTGGGGAAGGACCCAGCCTGGCTCGGTCACAGGCTTGCTTGCTCCCCCAAAGCCCCTTCCGTGGGCCAGTCCTATAGATCTTGCAAAGGCCGTCACGCTTCTCGAAGCCAGAGCGACAGGAGGTGGCACATAGCACCCTAGTTCTACCCTCTGATCTTAAACCACTTGTCAGTGGCCTTGGGAAAATCCCTTCCTTCCATAGGCCTCAGTGTCCCCATCTGTGCAAAGGGAATGGATTCCTGGTGCCTCTCTCCCTCTGCCGTTCTCACACCGTAGCTTCTAGGGCCCGAGAGAGGGTAATGACGACTGTCATACCTTGTCCCTTGTGGGTCTACTGGCTGGATACCTACCCTCTCTCTTCCTGATAGGGGCATCGAGGATGATATGATTCATTCTGGCTGGGTTGGTTTTCTTGGGCAGGGAAGCAGCTCTCATTGGAGGGGACGGGGGTCTGTCCCGCCTGCGGGGGGTAGTATAGGCTGATGGGCCTCTGGAGGAAGTGGGAGGGGAAGCTGGCCTGCGGGGATGCTTCAGAAAATAGAGAAAGTAAAATTAGCTTTTGAAGTGCTTTAAAAGCATAGATTTTTCTTTTTATTACATCTTTCATAGCTTTGGGTATAAACAGTTCTGCAAAGCAAATATAGTTACTCACTGTAATTAAACACACAATCCTGCTCAGGAGGAGAGAAGACCTCCGTGTGCGGCAGTCGTGCAGGAAGCACGAATGTTTATGTGTCTTTCCACTTACTGGTTGGATCTTAGGAGGAGTGGTAATGGTTACTCGATAAGCTACAAGTTCCAGGGATCCTGAGAGTATATGTGGTATCTTTTCATCTTATAGCGTCAGAGGGTCTGGGACGAACGTAGGGACGTTCAGGAAAAAATGAAACATCAGAGCAGCGTTCACCTGTCACCTACCCACACCCCACAGAGTCTGCAAACCTCAGCTCCTTGGAGCCTCACACACCTCAGTGAGCCTGGCTGGGGATGGCGATTCATCCCATTTTACAGATAAGGAGCTGGAGACTAGGTGAGTCACCAGGGTCAGGTGATTGCTGGAACCACACCCAAGACCCACATCTTTGGACTCCAAAGCCATGAGAGGATTAGAAGCATAGACAGGGAGTGGTGTTAGGCGGGCCCTGGGCAGAGAACCAGCCAGACCACCAGGGAATAGTAGAAGCCACTTGAGCAAATCAATAACGAGGTTAGTAAGGAGCTGCTGGAATAGTTAATGACAAAGCCTGGGCTTTCTTATCCTTTCCTCACGAGTGCTTAAAGTGTGGCTCTCAGGAGAATGTCACCTAAGCCTCAGGACATCCCCGTGATATTAGTGGAGACTGGAGTCACCGGCGCATGGGGAGAGGTGCCCCAGGGGCCTCGAGTCGCCGAGGGACCTGTGAGGTCGCATGCAGCAGGTCGGTGTCTGCACCAGGGCATGTGGTGCAGTTCTGACTCCCTGCATCACACGGCCACCCATCAGGGCCCAGAGCCTTCCTGAGGCTTGGGCTCTGACTTCGGTTCTTTGCTTGTTTCTCAGTCCTCCTCTTGTCTGGCTGCCAGGTGGTGACGGTCTGTGGTTCCTTCAACTCTAGCCCTTTGGGAAAGAAGGAATGAGAAGGATACTTTGAGATCCACCAGTGGAGCATTTGTTTCTACAACACCCTATGCCTAATGGTTCACGGTGCTTAGATCCCTCCTTAAAATCCCTAGCCAACCTCCGGTGGCCATCTTCCCACATCCCACCTTTACAATGAAAACTAAGCACTCCTCTGGTTTGCCTGTAGATCCAAGAATCGGCCCTTAGCCCCTTGGTGGAAACAGGTAGAACAGGAACCAGTTCCTTTTTTTTAAGTTTATTTATTTTGAGAGACAGAGCGAGCAAGCACAAGCGTGAGTGGGGGAGGGGCAGAGAGGGAGAGAGAGAGAGAGCGAGAGAGCGAGAGCGAGAGAGAGAGAGAGAGAGAGAGAGAATCCCAAGCAGGCTCCACACTGTCAATGGAGCCTGATGTGGGGCTCGAACCCATGAACTGTGAGATCATGACCTGAGCCGAAATCAAGAGTTGGATGTTCAACCAACTGAGCCACCCAGGCTCCCCCAGGAACTAATTTCGATGACCTTCGTCAAGTTATTTAACCTCTCCCAGCCTCCATTTACCTAGCAGTACAAATCAATAAGGTGATAACTAAAAGTAATTCTTTACATGGGCTTAAGTACAGACATGAATATCAACGTGGAACATGTACTAGATCCTCGGTTGGTGGCGTTGAAATCAGGGACAAAGCTGTCATAAGCACATGGGGGCAGTTTCAGCCCCTGTGGCCACGAGTCAGGAAACTGTCAACCACTCCTTCCTGGCTCCACAGGCTTGAGGGGGGTTGGGGTTGGCACAGAGCAGCCACAGGAGGAGAACACTCTACCCGGGGAAGGGGCAGAGACCTCCAGTCATATGAGATGAAGCAGAAGGGGTACTTATTTGGCCCCGGACAAGAGCTCATTTCCAAGAATTTGTAGCAAAGGCAATTAATCACGAGAGCCTGAACAATGCACAACTTCAAAGAGCATCTTTCGGATGAGAATCTTCTCAACTAGCTGAGCCATTTAGAAGAATCTTCTTATCTAAGCCATTGATGTCTGGAGAGAGTGAGACAGAAAGACCAGGAGGACACACGGACAGAGACAGGCTGAAGCTGTTGTCAGCCCCTAGAAAGGAAAGTCACGGTTGTCCCAATGCAGTCACGGCCGCCAGCGCATCGTGTTGTGTTTGGTCCAAGACGGGCCTCTGTGTCTGAGCGCGGGGCCACCTGCCGGGTCCGGCGCTGTGCTGGGAAATCACAGGCCACGCGGGACGTGGTTTGCTTTACAGTCACGAGGTGGGAGCCCCTCAGGAAGGAGGTCCAAGGACAAAGAGTGCCCGAAGCCTGTCCGGCCTGCGCCCCCTGCCACACTGCCCTCTAGAGGGATTTTCTGTCCCAGCGTCTGCCTGCTGGGGGGGACCCTTTGCTGTGGGGACCACAGCCAGGCTTCCCTCGGGGTTGGAGCCCTACTCTGAGCCTCCCGATTTCCCACAGGGGTCAAGAAGCCGAAAGGTCTCTCCTAAGATGGGCCAAACTTCGAAACCCTTGTGGATAGAAGTTTACCTTCCTTTTCTCGCCCCAGAGTTGTGGCATTCTAAGTTTGTGTTCAGGACAAGAAAGGGAGGCCCCGGAGGAGTCCCCTCACCCGAGTTCTTGCTCACGTTTTCCTTCTTGCTCACTCTCCTTTATCTTTCCTGTCCTGTTTCTTCTCCTCCTCCCTCTAAACTGCCTCTTCTCTGCAGGTAATTGGGGTCAAGTCCCTGTCAACCTAAAAATCGTAAGAAACAACCTTGGAGGCCATCTGGCCTTCAGGTTGCTCGCCCCTGCTCCTCCCTGCTGACCTCCTTCCCCCTCTCCCTTTTACAGATACTCACTGAGGCCCTGCTGTGTGCCAGGCAGTGTTCTAGGCTCGATGCCACAGCAGTGAACAGGACAGACAAAAATCTCTCCCCTCATGGAGCTGACCTTCTGTTGGGAGTAGACGGACAGTAAATGAATAGGCAGGGTCTTACGGGGCCACAGAGAAAAACAGGAGCAGGATCGAGGCCAGGAACGTGTCTGCGGTGGACCGGGCTTGATTTCTATGGTGTGGTTAGGGAAGAAGATGACCCTTAACGAAGGGATAGAAAGAGCTGGAACAGTAAAAGACACCAATCAGAGACATGTGCAAGTGAGGGGTCCCGGGGAGTGTAGTTGAAAGGCCGTGGGGCGGGGAGGCCCTGGCAAGCTGAGGAGCGGTGAGGAGGTGAATGTGCCGGGAGGTGAGCGACAGGGCCGGGCCTGAGGGGAAGCGAGCACAAGATGGCCGGTACATTTTCATCCTCGCTGTTAGGAGTCACCGCCAGCTTTGGCTGAGGTGTGCCACCGTCCAGCTCTTGTCTCCACCCTTCACTGGTCTCTTCGTGCGGCGCGAGGGAAGAAGTCACACACACAGTTGTCGGGCACTTCCTGTGTGATGGACCTGGGGGATTTGATGGCGGGGAGGAGAGGTGAGCCCTTGCCCTTCCAGAGTTCGTGGTCTGGCCCCGCCACCCTCCCTGGGGAGCTCCCGCCTTTACTACAGACTCGTCTCCCAGGCGCCAACATGGCCCCACAGCCACCCAGCTCCCCCTTGGCCTGCCCCAGCTGCTGACGGTAGTAGTTACAAGTGTGGGCTCTGAAGCCAGTCTGCCCGGGTTCCGAATCTGGGGCTGCTGCTTATCTGCTGTGTGACCTTGGGAAAACCACTCCCCGTCTCTGAGCCTCGGTTTCCTCATACTGAAAACAAAGGCGATAGAATCGAAGCTGCCTTTTAGGGACTGGAGAGAATGAAACGAGGGGCTTGGACAGTGTCTGGAACACCGTAGGCTTCAGTCACCTCACACTGTACTGAGCCTCACTACACCCTCCAGGGGATTTTTGGTCTCATCTCCAGTTTGCAGATGAGGCAGCCACAGCTCAAGTGGAAGCCGGAGGCCCGCAGGGCCCCGGCAGGCGTTCCTTCTCTCTAGATACTGCCCCGCCACTTGCTTCTTGGCCAGCCCCTCCGCTCAGCCGAGATGCCCCCTCCTCAGAAAAGGTTTTCCTGACCAGCCGCCCAGTTCCTACCCGCTCCCCAGCGGTCTCTCTCGTAATTAGAGACGTGTTCCGCAGCGTCTTGTACGCCTGCTTGTCGGCTCGGGGAGGGCAGGGACCGCGTTGGGGTTGGTCCCTGGAGCAGGCTTTCAGGCACGCTGGAGGCGTTCGTTGAGGACTCGGGAATGAACGGGCGCGCAGAAGAATTAGAGATCGCAGTGGGAATCCCGGAATCCGCGGGTCAGCTCCAGTGTGCGGTCTTCCCCTGACGGTCACGCGGGGCCTTCCTGGCTCCTGCCGCCCACGGCTCTCACCGCCCCGAGGGGACACTCGCACGCCAGCGGTAGGAGCACCTTGCTCTGGTGACGCAGGGGCGGCTGCCCTGCGTGACTTCAAAACACGATCTGTGGCTCCTGGGGTCCTGGGGACCATGTGGCTACACAGCCACGGAGGGCCATTCCCACGTGAATCTGTCCTTCTCCCTTCCAGGGGCTCAGTAGAGACAGCACCCAGCCCGAAGGCTGGTTCTGGCCTCGGAGCCCACAGCCTGGGTTCAGGCTTCAGCACTGCCTCGGGCCACCGGTGCCATCGGGACGAGGCCCCGTGTCTCTCTGACACCCAGCTTTGTCACCCGTGGGTCCAGAGCCCTGGCCCCGACTGTCACCGGAAGTCCCCGCGAGGCAGTCAGCGTGGTGGTTAAGGGGGCGGGCTCTGGAGCCAGTCCCCCTGGGTTCAAATCCCAGCTCTGCCCTATAGAAGCTGCGCGAAGTGGGGTGGTCATGTGACCTCTCTAAGCCTCCGTTATCTGCTCGGTGAAAGGGGTAGAATGGCGGCTCCTCCCTCGTAAAGCTGTTCGGATAATTAATTAGGTTAATGCATGTGAAACACTTAGTACCTGGCACACAGTAAGGGCTCCTTTAAATTAGCATCCTTTAAATTAGATGGTAGCGAATTTGTACTGTGAGCTGTGACACACCAGGACATATGTGTATACACACACACCCAAGCTCGAGCTGTGCCTCCTGGTTCGGCAGCCACAAGCCACCTGTGGCTGCTGAGTGACTGAAAGGTGGCTGAAGAGCTGTCATTACGAAATAGACACTCAATTTCAAGCACTTAGTATTTAAAAATGTAAAACACCTCCTTAATGAATGATGTTTTATATTGATTACACGTTCATACAAATATTTTGAATATATCCGGCGACACAGAATATTGTATCAAATTTAATCCCTCGTGTCTCTCTTGACGCGTTAACGTAACGTCTCCTCGCGTGCTGGTCTCAGAAAGGCAGGCTGGTGGCAGGTCTCGCCGGGGAAAACATTTTGTCCCGATGAGCTCATCATAATAGGTGCTATGTCGTGCCAGGGAAGACGGCCTCACAAAGCTGTGTGTGTGTTACTGTTGTTGTTATTGTCACCGCTTCAACATTCCCACAAGCGCTGGAGGAGAGTCAAATCCGATCAGGATCTGCCCACCAGTTGCCAAATACAATTAGTGCACAGACCGAGATGTGTGAGCAATTTGAGCTTTTCTCCTTTGCCTGGAAACTCAGAAGTCGCTGGCTGCCCCCCTCGGGGGGTTACAAGGTGGGAGAGATTCCGAGGAGGGAGTCCACTTTGTTAATAATTGAACAGATATTCATTAGCCACCTGCTGTGTGGACAACACTGCCCTAGATGCTAAAGATACAGCAGGGAGCAGGTCAGATAAAGAGCCAGCCTCCTTCTAGGAGCTCATCTTCTACAGGGCCAGTGGTCAGCAAGCTCAGAGAGTGACGGTGCTGCGGGGAAAAGAAAGCAGGGCGATGGGGCAGACTGGAATACTACCCGGCAAGGAAAAAGAACCGGGGCTTTATGCGCTACGGCGGGGAACATCAGAGATGCTATGGACTAAGTAAAGGCCAACACAAGAGAGACTATAGTGTAGGATCCCCTTTATGTAAAGTTCAAGAACAGGCAAAAGCGATCTGCGGGAATCGAGGTCCAAATAATGGTTATTTTGGGGAGGGGATTGGATCAGGAGGGGCTAAGGGAGCCTGTAGGAGCTGGAACTCTTTGTGTCTTGATCTGGGTGGGTGTACCCTTAGGGGAAAATACACGCAGCTCTACCTCTGAGCTGTGTGCACACCCGAGGCCAGCACGTTATGCTCGTTATCTACGGCTGTACGTCAAGTTGCCACAAAACTTAGCAGCAATAAACAATGAGCGTTATTATCTCACGGGGTCCCTGTGAGTTAGGAACATACTCAGCTGGGTGCCTCTGGATCAGGGTCTTTCATAAAGTTGCAGAAGGGCTGCCGGGGCAGTGGGGGAGCGGCTCCTCACAGCTACCTGGCAAGATAGTGCTGGTTATTGCCAGGAGAGCTCGGTTCCCTACCGCATGGACCTTTCCATGGGGCTGCCATAGTGTCCTCATGACGCGTCAACCAGCTTTCCCCAAAATGAGATTGAAGAGAGCAGTCAGGGAGGAGTCCACGGTGCCTCGCCTCCTAGGACTTACTCTCCAGAGTCCTACCCGTTGCTTCTAGTGGATTCTGTGTTAGCACCAAGTCACTGGGTCCTGCCCACACTCAAGGGGCAGAGGAATGAAGCTTTACTCCTTAAAAGGAGTAGTAGCGAAGAATTTGTGGGCGTATTTTAAAACCACTGCACATGCTATACCCCAGTTTTAAAACAATTTTCTATTTCAAATAAAAGGGGTGATATGATAGAAAGTAATAGGTTTTAGGAAGTGTGTTCCCTGTGCATCCAGAGGAGGTGACGTTTGAACTGAGCTCTGAGTAGGGAGAATCATGAAGATCAAGGGAAAGGCACCAAAGGCAGAGGGAACAGCAAACGCATATGCTTTGCTGCGACACTGAGTTGCTAGGGATTCAGAAAGACCAATATGGCCAATATGGCAAGGGGAAAGAGGAGCAGGGGCGGGACAGACAGAGGTCACGGACGCTGCTGCGGGAAGGAGTGTGAATATCCTGGATCTAAAACGGCTCAAAGCCATTGGAGGGAGCTTAGCAAGGGCGAGGCCCCTCTGGTGAACGTTTTGGACCCTGTGCTGTGGCTGTAGGAATGGGAGTGGAGGCCATCCCCGGAGGAGAGGTGATGGCGGTTTGGATTAGAGCAGTCACAGGGACGAGGGGAGAAGGGTGTCGACTGGTCCCTCCTCTGTCCCTGGGATCCCACGTGCTCAGATCTTGCCACAGCTCCAATCTCTGGCAGTCTGCTCCCCGGGGGCACCCAGAAGGCAGTGGAACGATACTCCATTGTCCTTGCTGAAGGCAGGAAGGCTGCAGTCTCAGGTTTGGCCCTCAGCAGAGCTCTGTGCTGCCCGACAGGGCTCTCCTTCGGGGAGTCAGCCTCGCCCCGGCTAATTTTACCCACCTCGTGGGACTTGCGTGCTCCTCTTTCAGATGAAATACCCTCATTTCAAACAAAGGGCGTTTTTTAATACCGGTGAAGCACTTGGTAGTTGCCACTGGCATTTGACTTGAACAAAGTGAAAGTCCTTGGTTCGTGCCCAGAGGCGGGCCTGGCCGGAAGCCGTGAGGAAGATGCCCGCTGCCCACTGGGCCCAGCCGGGGCAGGGTGGGCGTGGCGGTCCTCCTGATAAAAGAAGACGTTGACCGTTCTCCCATCTCAGGCCATGTGCCTTCGTCTCCGGACAGCCCATTGATACTTGTTTCTGGTTTTGAACTTTTCTAGAGAGAGAAGGGCAACAGAACATAAACGCTTCATGAGAATCCAAACACTTTCCAACTCCTGAGGAGGGACCCCCTTCAGAATAGGAGAGTTTGTGCACTGCAGTTTGGATTTGGATTTCCAAGTGAGCTGTTGACAGCTTGCGAACGCCTAAATCTTGGTCTTCTGTTCCTTTCCAGCAAACCCCGGTTTCTTTCATTATTGCAGGGACAGATCTAGAGCATTCACTTCTTGGCAGCGTGCTACGGCTGCAAAGACTTCTTTAGTACCTCCTTGATTCCAAACTGGAAAAGCGCCTGGAGATTTTGAGCCCATACGTACTGAGCCTACTCGACTCTGCCCATCGCACGATACCTCCCTACGCAGGCACATTTCCTCGTGATCCTCCAGGTGGTTGAAGGGAACATGGGCTGGGGGCTAGGAGTCCTGTGGTCTGCCCTGGCACCATTGCTTGCGTGACCTTGGGCACTGTACTTCCCCCCCGCCGCCCCCCGCCCTGCCCCCCGCCAAAGGCTTTCAGAGGAACTCAGGTCGACAAGTAACTCTCGGTTCCTTTGCTGCTCTGACTCTGGCAATGGCTTCGTAGCCCATCAGCTACCAAGATGAAGTGCAACAGGTCAGCCGATCAGGGACCCATAGGAAATGGCTCAGAGAGGCCCCTGGGCAAATACCTGAGAGGCAGAAACAGCCACCCATCCAGAGAAGAGGAATCTTTGTAATGGCTTAGTGACCACTCACATTCAGATGCTTTCCAGTTCACGGTGCCGCTTGGTCACAGAATGGGAATATTAAGTTTGAGGTTGTGCCCCTCTCGCCTCAAGTTTGTAAAATTTTCCGTTTCCAGACCACAGGCCGTGCGCTCCCGTATACCGGGAGGTCACCATGGGTAACTGTTCAGGTTGTACACGGTGCAAAGGCACCCAGCGAAGAAGGCAAATGAGCCTCATATCCAGATTAACGCCAGGCCAGAGGTCATCTCACCTTAGGCGGCTGGAGCGGATAGCGGCCTGCGGAGGAACGAGGCAGCTGTGAAGCAGAGGCTAAGAGCATAGTGGAGTGCTTAAGTGCTGGAGACAGGTCGCCTGAAGCGAGTCATGCCATCTTGTAGTTAGGCCACCAAGGACAAGCTGTTTATTCGCATTGGTTTCCCCGTCTGTAAAATGGGCTAACAATAGTCCTAACTCCTGGGTTGATACAAGAATTAAACAATATGTTAAAAGTTAGCATGGTGCCTGGCACGTAGTCGCTGATCGATAAAAACATTAGCTACTATAAGTTGGAGGCGGGAGAGCTAATCATTCACCGTTCTCCTCTCAGGAGATGTCCTGACCAAGAGTCGGACGTTTTTTAATCCACGAGCGTCCCATGCCCTCACTTTACGAGGCGGGACATCCTCATGCTCCTGCCCAAGTCCGAGTCCTGCATGTAAGAGGAGGGCTGGCTCCTGGCCCAGTCTTCTTGGAGGTTCAGGGAACACCAGAGCAAGGACCCAAGAACATGCGACCTTTCCAGTGTGACCGCCCTGCCCCCTGGCTAACTGTGCTCCAGTGGATATGAGGCCTTTGCGGTCACTTAGCCAGTCAGGATGGTCCTCTGCACGGGAGCTGTCCTCACCCCAACCCCCCCAGCACTTGCCTTCAAGATAAAAGATTTGACCTAGTTCCTGCTTTAGGAGTCTTGGTGAGAATATGGAGAGTGGGGAGGGCTGTACTTCTGGGACTTCCCTGCCAGCTGGGAGTCGTGTGGCTTCGTCCGAGAGCCACCCCCTCTGCACGTGGCCACATCCCAGGAAGATGGCAGACCCTTCTGGTCACATCTGTCCTCTCGGTTGACACTGAAGTTCATGGTGACCACACCCAAACTGAGCACCAACATCTGGGAAAAAATACTCAGCTCCATCCACCTACTGGGTTCTTCACTCCTGTCCAGGTGGAATAAATTTGTCTCTGTGCTTCGTGAAGCTCTGAGACTTTTTTAGATGAAAAAGTCAAATGTGGAAACCTGGTTGGCAGAAAGGTCCCTCACAGTTGTTGGTGCAGAAATATGCTTCTGGGTGGCTGCGTGTTCCAGAACGCACGGAGCGTCTTGCCCACAGTGAGGACTGACAGGGCAGCAGGAACACCAGAAAGGTGTTTTGGAGTTCACCGTGCTGAGCGAGGCCCGAAGGCCCCGAGCCCGGAGCAGGCAACTTCCCAGTAGCAGGTGTGCTGGGGTGGCCGGCAGAGTTTTCTATCAAGGCCGTACGAGGTGGCATTGCGAGACTGTGGCATCGTGACCAAGGCTGCTTACCTAGGATCCCAGCCATATTTCTGAGCTTAGTTGAAATGTTGCCTCTTCTGGGTGTGTGCGCCCTGCACTCCCTCCCATCGGTGTCAGAGGACGTCCGAACGCCCAACTGCCTTCCCGGTTCCACCCCTGCTCGTACTCTCCTTGTCTGTGGAGCTGCGTGACCAGAGGCATCACGGAAGAGGGGGCCTCACCTGGGTTTGAATCCAGTGCAGCCACATGTTAATTGTGTGACACTGGCCATACGGCTTCACCTTTCTGAGCTTTAGCCCCTTATCTGTAAAATAGGAATAATACTCACTCTAGGGCGTTGTTTGAAAGATTGAACGTAGGGCATGAGAACATTTGACATGTACTAGGCATTTAATGGTACATATTGCCTTTTTTTTTTTGAAGATTATGTTTTTTTTTGTAGACTGTAAGCTCTTTAAAAAAATCTTGTTCTTCTTATCCCCAGCACCTGGCACAGTGCCTGGGACATAAGTAGGTACTCAGTAAATGTTTATTCAAGTCGAATGAATTACTTTTAGCACAAGTGGTTCTCAAAATTTCTTTTGTCCTTTTATTGTTCCCTAAATAACGTTAACCCATGTTTTGACTTCTGTTCTTTTAATGAAAGAGCTGCAGAAGACATCACACATCCCAAAGCGGGACCGTGTGCGTGTGATGCAAGAGGTCTTTGGAAATCTACGTGCCTAGATCTGGTTGATGCTGTAAGAACAAGCTGGCTTTGATGACCCATCAAATATGCTTTTTTTTTTTTTCCTTCCAGATTCTTAGAATTTGCACCAGGTATACCCCAGAACAAGACACCATGACTTTTTCAGATGGCCTTACCCTAAATCGAACTCAGATGCACAATGCTGGATTTGGTCCTCTGACTGACCTTGTGTTCACCTTTGCCAACCAGCTCCTGCCTTTGGAAATGGATGACACAGAAACAGGCCTTCTTAGTGCCATCTGCTTAATCTGTGGAGGTACCAACTACCTAGAAAACCCTCATGAGATTCCATGAAGAACAACTCGCACTTGTCATTTATGGGAAATTCCCATCTCCATTCCAGAGTTATTTTGCATGGAAAAAGACACGTGAATAAATAGCCAGGCATGCATGCTTGGGGTCCGTTGCATTTTTCCATATGGTTATAAATTAAATAAAGGTACTTGGGATCCTGTTGCTCTGAAATACCACAGTGCTATTTCTCCAGTTGCCACAGGTATTATTTCAAAGGTAGGATCAGACTGTTGTAAAATAAATTGCCCAGGGACATTTTAATGATAATGCTAGGGACTTGATTGTGCTGTTTGCTACTTTAGTGGCTGGGACTACAATTCATTGGTTTGTCTCCCCCAACCCACCCCCACCCCAACGCCCAAACCTTGCAGGACCAGGATCAAGTATGGCTTTCTGCTCTGTACTGACCCCTACTGGCTCACAGGAGGTTGAATCATAAGTGGTTAAAAAGTGATGGCTTTGATTACGGGGCCTGTTTACCTTGCTGTTAGAACCATCCTGCTCAAGGCTTGTTTGAATTCAGTTCAGTAGTGACACCTCCTGGTCACAAGGAGTAATTCTCTTCCTGGAACAAAAGCAACCAGGCATCAGAATGTGCTTTTGACCAGCAAGAGGGACATGTTCAAGTGTCACTGCCTAAAGCAGTTCCCTGTATCTTCAAAGTTGTGTATGTGATGGAATCATCTCATTAATAAAATGATAATGTGCTAGGAGGAACAAGGACGCACGCTCACCTGGCAGGTGCGTGACTCTTGCTGCCCTAATTGTTTATCCTTTATTCCTGCTGTCTAGACCGCCAGGACCTTGAGGAACCAACAAAAGTAGATAAGCTACAAGAACCACTGCTGGAAGCACTAAAAATTTATATCCGAAAGAGACGACCCAGCAAGCCTCACATGTTTCCAAAGATCTTAATGAAAATCACAGATCTCCGCAGCATCAGTGCGAAAGGTAGGTCTTGAAGTCTATGTTGTGTTTGCCAAGTGGTCCTGACTTGTTTTTAAACTGATGTTTTCATTCAGGACGTTTGATAATAGCTGTCTTTTTGTTGTTGTTGTTCCGGAATTCATTTCTCACGGAAATCAGAAGGAATATAGTATTCACCCTTTAAAAAAAAACAAAACAAAACAAAAAAAACACCTTAAATCTTACCCTGCTCAATGATCTTAATAGATTGAGTTTATAATTCAGATTACTAAGTAAATAGAAAAACTGTTTTCAGGAGAATGTACTCTATGACAGCCTTTTTCATCTCATGCCTTGGCACACATGCTCTGGTTGCTATAAACTTGACTCCAGTTTTTCCTGACCATCCAAACCTGGGGAAAATGAATAGTACTTAGGGCAGTTGTTACTGGGTGAAGTCTCTCTCTCCATCGGTGTTGCCATTGCTATCTCGCGTGTAGGCAGATTTACTTCTGCACACTTCTCAGCAAAGGAACTCTTGCTCTCCTGAGAGGTATAAATATTCTTGGTCTAGTGACTTTCAGTTTGTGTGGCAACGCGAGCAATTACAGAAGTGCCTAGAGCTATATCACAGTTGAGTGTTAGCGTCGGGCTTTGCTGTGTGGAGAGAAAACTCAGCAGCTATCCCTGGTACCCAGCCTGCTGCGGTCCTTTTCCTTCCCCATTAGCGTGCTCTGCCCCTGAAGGCCTGGCTGAGCCAAGGAACCAACTCTGCATTTCACAAAGTGCTCAGAAAACACGGTGAATTTGTTGGACGAGGAGTCTCGATTTTTGAGCTACTTCGAAGAGGTTTCCTCGATGAGCCGTTCCTGAGTTCATCCTTAGCATGGGGTTCAGAGTCTCTGCAAACAGCAGATACCAGTGCTTGGCCATTAGAATTACGAGGTCTTTGATTTTAAAAACAGTGAGGCTGTTTAACTTAATACTGTCATGGTCTAGATCTAGCTAGACCGGTGCTAATAGAATTTACTGTGATTATGGACATACTGTCTGATCTGCCTTGTCCAATACAAGGAGCCACTAGCTACACGTGGCTCTCGAGCACTAAAAAAGTGTCTAATTCAATCGAGGCACTGTTTGTCCTAATTGTAATGTAGCAAATTTAAACCGTCGCACGTGGCTAGTGCCTGTTGCCCTGGACAGGGCAGTGCTGCGTCCAAGTTGACAAGCCGCCCATTTGTTAGCTGTCACCTGTCGCTTCCTTCCTTTGCGGGTAACTGGTATCCTTGAAAACTGTCTTGTTGGAAGACACGCTGTTTCTGGTCTTTTATCAAGAACGTCTCTTTGTAAATTAAGTGAATATATGTTGACACTGTTTCCTACAACTGACTCGGGCATGGGAGCAGCACATTTAAGGAAGTCACCGCGTCTGTGCTGCTTTTCTGTAGATGGAATAGAAATATTTAAATGTCGTAAAATTAGGGTAGCCTCTGGAAGGCACTGGCAGCACGGTTTTCACCAAAACCCTCGTTCAAGTCAGTGAAGGTGGAGCCTTAGTTCTTCAGCTTGACTCCTTATCTCTACCAGATTTCTGTTATCTCTCTTTAAAAGGTGCAGAACGTGTAATTACCTTGAAAATGGAAATTCCTGGATCAATGCCACCTCTCATTCAGGAAATGCTGGAGAATTCTGAAGGACATGAACCCTTGACCCCCAGTTCGAGCGGGAACCCAGCGGAGCACAGTCCCAGCATCTCACCCAGCTCGGTGGAAAACAGCGGGGTCAGTCAGTCACCACTGGTGCAATAAGACACTTTCCAGCCACTTCAAACATTCCCCAGTACCTTCAGTTCCAGGATTTAAACCGCAAGAAAGAAACATTTTTACTGCTGCTTAGTTTTCGGACTGAAAATATATTAAAACTCAAGAAGGACCAAGAAGTTTTCATATGTATCAATATTTACTCCTCACTGTCTAACTTACCTAGAAATACAAACTTTTTAAATTCTAAAACTCAGCCATTTCGTGCAACCAGAAACTAGTTAAAAGCTTCTATTTTCCTCTTTGAACACTCAAGATTGCATGGCAAAGACCCAGTCGAAATGATTTACCCCGGTTAAGTTTCTGAAGACTTTGTACATACAGAAGTATGGCTCTGTTCTTTCTATACTGTATGTTTGGTGCTTTCCTTTTGCCTTGCATACTCAACCAAGACACCGAGGTTGTGGAACAGACTACTGCACGCGTCCAGCTAAGAGAGGCTCAAAAAAATAACTTGCTTTCACAGAGTAATCAGGACACCAAGGTAAGGAAAGGGGACTGTTGTACAGTATGACAAAGCTAGAGAGAAGTCTAATTTAGTTAGTACGGAAGCTTGTCCTTGCTCTTTTTGACGCTCTCAAACTGCGTCTTCTATTTCATGTTGCCCAGTGAAAAGATACAAATTCACTGCACTAGCAGAAGAGAATTCTGTATCGGTGTAACTGCCAGTTCAGTTAATCAGATGTCATTTGTTCAACTGTTAATGTCACTTTAAGAGTGGTTTATCTTAATGACATAACTCCACAATTTTTTTTTTAAAGATACATTTTTACAGTAATGGTAGCCTCCAAGGCAGAAACACTTTTCAGTGTTAATAAGTTTTTGTTTACCTGTTCACAAGCCATTAGGGAAATTTCATGGGTTAATTACAGACTGGTCTACCACCTACACTGTGTAACTCCAGTGTCCTTCCTCATTCATGCCTGGTATTGAGGGGTTTTTTTTTTTTTTTCCTAGCCTCCTTGATGCCCGGGGGCTAGTATGAACCCCTAAAGGCATGGACAGAGAATCTGCATCCTTTGACCTTGTTCAATCACTATGAAGCAGAGTGAAAGCTGTGGTAGAGTGGTTAACAGATACAAGTGTCAGTTTCTTAGTTCTCATTTAAGCACTAGTGGATTTTTTTTTTTTTTTTGATATATTAGCAAGTCTGTGATGTACTTTCACTGGCTCTGTTTGTACATTGAGATTGTTTAACAATGCTTTCTATGTTCATATACTGTTTACCTTTTTCCATGGAGTCTCCTGGCAAAGAATAAAATATATTTATTTTAAGAGTGTATGGGAGCTTTTACTACACTTCCCTCTTTAGTAAAGACACAGAGTACACAGTTCCATTTTTAATGTTTAAATTTCATTTCAAAAAGCAGGTCTGTAGTCTGCAACCATGACAATTAAAATCTGTGCTAATGCACGGCAGTCTATAACAATTCTACAAGCCAATCAGACAGTACATGACATTTCAATGAGTAAAAAAGAGCATAAAACCGTATGTGTAAGAACAAAATGTTAAAAGGCCTACCACAATAAAAAACCATCAATTACATCATCACATTAAAATAAGCCAGATGTACAAAAGTCTGAGACAGAAAAGACAAAAGGACAACACAATTTATCTGTTGAAAAATGTTTCTGTGCTCTTTGGGCACTTAATTAAACATTGCAAAATCAACATCTTCTTCGTCATCGGACTCTGCAAAATATTTTACTTCTTTCCTAGCCCGACCGCTCCGTGGCAGAGAAGGTGCTTCAGAAGTGAAATCTGATGGGAAGATGTCCACATCTGAATCCTGATCAAAAGAGGTTTTCTTCATTTTCTAGACATGGTTTAAAGAAAAAGACTAATGTTAAAAAGAATTATTCCTTATACTTCACTTACATTTGAGAAATAATACAAATAACGAGGCTTCCAAAATCATAATTGTAATGCTAACTTAAGTGTAAGACCAGTTACCTAATCCTTTTTCCCTTTATAAAAATGATGAAGTATAATAATCTGCCACCGTGGTGATATTTTTTTCTGAATTTCTCTATTACCAAGCAACTACGCACAGTACCCGGATTAGTACAAATTATTTACTTGTAAGTACCTCTCAATTCATGAAAGGAAAACAAAACTTATGCACAATATGGAGTACATACTATGTTTATTATAAAAATGCAGAGAGGAGTCACCAAGATGGACCAGACACATGGAAGACTGGATGGAAAAGGCCAAGGTGGAGAATGGCGTGAAGCTAAAATCATGTTTGTATTTTTACATTTTAATAGGGAGAGAAGAAAAAGGACACTGGATGTTTTTCTTTTACCTATAAAAAAAAAAGATTGTGTGCTCCTGGAGAAAGGTCAGACTGTGAAAATTAGCCACAGTCAAATGAATTCAAGTTAAAAGAAAAAAATCAGAGCCTGGGCAAATAAACCCAAGCTAAAAAGAAACAGCCCCTATTCGGTCTGAAAAGTACTTCAGACACATGGCCAATAACTTCAATCGTTCATTGGATGAAATAGAATACTCTTAATTAAGGAGGCTAATTTATGCCAGACTTTTATCCAAGAAATAGTCCTGATTGTATGTATCTTACACTTGGATAATTCTTTTAACTATACATAAGTGCCGTATGCATAAGAGAGGCTAGGTTTAAAGTGTTAGAAGACCTTATAGTAATAAGCCAACTAAGCCAGTTATAGATCATCGTAAAACAACGCATAAAAAGATGTTCCTGATTACCTTGCTTGGTGTTTTGGATGTTTTCCTGCCAGGGTTATAATCACCTTCATTTTCAGAGCCAGATGCTTTCCTTTTCTTTGCTCCTCGGCCTTTACCTTAAAATGATACAAAGGGGTTTTTTCCTCCCAAGGTTAAAGTACAGTATAAAAAGATAAATGCCACAACATTACAGTTCACTTCTTCGGCATGCCCCAATCAGTACTGCAATCCTGGTCTCTAAATATAAATGATGTAGAAACTATTGGGCGGCATCGTTTCAGTTTTGGGATTGACGGGACGAAAGAGTATTTCACAAATACATTTAAAACTAGTTGGAAGGTCCTGGTGACAAATTTTAATGACCAAACTCCTGATACACAAGAGAAAACATTTGCATTTTGAACATGTGGTCTTTGTGCCTAAAAAGAAAATATCTTATTGCTTTTTAACTTGTATGTGATGAAAACAAGTTTCAGTTTCTAATTTGTCCTAGACTAGTACCTTTAAAAATACAATATGCATTATTAGAAAATACATATCTTATTAGCACAAATTATGTCCAAATGTGTAGTCCAGATTTTACTTATGCACTAGTAACGACCAATTGCAGATCCCATTTTAGGTAGCACAGTCTTAGAATAAGCCCCGAGTATTAATCATAATCTGTCAAATCCATGTTCCTTCTCAGACTTAAAAGCACCACATGCAGCTATTTTTTTTTTCCACCTAACTAACCTCTTATTCTCACTGGAGGAGAAAGGGGGAAAAGTCATATGCAAATGGTGACAAAATATTCTACATCCTACAATGATGCCAGTGAAAGAGAGAAAATGGAACTAAACTGCCATTCTAAATTTTAAAAATTCTTTAAGAGCTATGACGAACCAGATTGTACTAGTATGGATAGCCTAAACACTCTTGGGATGTCCTATTTTATCAAATGAATCAATGAAATGGCACTTCTGAATCTTTAACAGTTTCAAGCCAGGCATAACAGAAGTACCGATCTCCTCAATCACTGTTTCTTTTTTGCCCCTATTCTCCCTTGTTTCCATGTAGCTATCTCCTTATCCCAACCACCACTCTAAATACACTGATGGTAAATCTGTCAGTTGGGAGAAAAGGCTGAGCAGCTACCCTCAGAAAAAACCGTCTTACACATATTTTTTAAAAAGCACCTTTGAGGACTTTTCTAGATTCTGGAAGGAAATGAGGGTTCCAGGATGAAGAACTGGTTCCTAGATGAGCAAACAACAGCTCCAGTGTACAAGTCCCAGCTCCTGGGAATGGTCACTGTCCACTTGGCAAGGAGCCCTCATCTGCCTTCTCAATAACTACTCCCAGTGAGTCTGTGCAGGGGGTCTCTGAACCATTCTTAGGTATGTAAGTTGTTTACTTAACTTCCGAGTCGTAATTCCTTGATTCCTAAAACAAAGCACTAGACTTCCTCTGGACTCTAATTCAGCACTAATTCTTAAACATATTCCTTGTTGAGGAGTAAAGCAATTTAAAACAAAACAGTACAGTCTTTCTAAATTCAATGAGAAGAGACGAAATATTTCCTACATGACATCCATTAGAGGGTTAAACATAATCCTCACCTTTTGGGGGTGTACTCTTCTTTGGAATGCCGAATTCTGAATCTGAGTCAGAGTTTATAGTCTCTACTTTCTTCTGTTTAGGGGTTCTCTTGGGCTTAGCAGTTGTATCTGAAGATGGTTTTCCTATTAAGCAAATTTCCATTTCATAAATCAATGTAATACACTTACCAGCGAACCATGCTCAAGCGAATCCTGTAACAATGGAATTTCTTACTGCTGATAGGAAATTGAGTAGCCTTACATAACAAAATGGTTTCTCTTCCCTTGGTGCCAGTATAAAGCCAAACAATTTCTCACAGATGACACCATGCTTTTTATTTAATTATGAATATGCCTTTTGCTATTTCGTGGGAGATTATTTTAAACAAAGGCCATTAATGTGAATTAAGCAGGAACTTTTAAAAAGCAGTAGTAAAAATATAGTCATGATAGAAAAGTAACATATTTGACATTAATTACAACTCAAGTATAACCACGTTACGTTCTAACTTCTAAAATGTTTTAGAGGAAGGAAAAAACGTTTTTACAGGACCCCCAAATACCATGAATAGAAGCTGATTCACTTCAATTCAAAGTTGAAAAGTTGAAATCCAAACATGGCACTTTTATGTAGAAAGAAATGTGAAAATTCCAGGTAAGACAATAGGCCCAAAAGCCTTTGTTTTATGAATTTTGCTTTTAAAATAGAATGTTTTTCTGCTTCATTTACCTTCTATGTGAAAACTGATAAATCAGACTTCACTTGTGTGATTAGTAAAAATTAAAAAACAAAAACCAGAACAGGCTAATTACATGGAAAATGTATTCCTGGGCCCAATCTGAGATGCTAGGGTAAAGGCCCCTCATTAGGACGGCAAGAGAGTCCACACTCATGGCCATGGCAACCACAGGTTTTATGGCTTTTCCCTGAATCCTTATGACTAAGTCCACCACAAGAGCCACGTGGCAGGCAGCTCCTAGCACCAGTATAGGCTTGACACAGCAGTGTGTTCTAGGAACCAGCTTTCTCCTTCATTAGAGTTTCCAGGCTTGAGTGTTAGGTGGCAGTTAAAGTTCCACCAAGCAAATGTAAGTCGATACCGGAGTACCATGAGCTGCTTCTGCTGTCAACGACTGGAGTTAGAGGTTAACTTGTATAATAATACATATAATTTGGAGCTAACAGAGATAATCTCACAGAGGATGGAGGAGGGGATGCATTCTCTCCTTGAAATGGGATTTTGTGGGAACTGTATTTTTGGAAGGCGGCTAGAGGAAGACCGAGGGCTTCAACTGTTTCACGCAAGCATCACCCATTCAACTGACACAGGCTAGTTCAACTGGTGAAGCAACCAGATGGGACAGGGGTTGTGGTATGCTAGCCTGTTAGTTAACACTCAACACTGACTCATTAGCTTAAATAGGAGTGCACAGCTCGATGAAGGAAACAGGTTGATACGTTCCAAGAAGTGACAGGGCTCCCAAGTTCTCGGGTGGTTATAAAGTGCTCACGTGAAGACAATTTTAAAAAACATGCAGAAAGATGGGGCGCCTGGGTGGCGCAGTCGGTTAAGCGTCCGACTTCAGCCAGGTCACGATCTCGCGGTCCGTGAGTTCGAGCCCCGCGTCAGGCTCTGGGCTGATGGCTCGGAGCCTGGAGCCTGTTTCCGATTCTGTGTTTCCCTCTCTCTCTGCCCCTCCCCCGTTCATGCTCTGTCTCTCTCTGTCCCAAAAATAAATTAAAAACGTTGGAAAAAAAAAAAAAAAAAAGATGCAGAAAGAAAAACTATAGGGCCTGTCTCAGTTTGAACTCCCCAGAAGCAGACCCCACCTGGCCCCAAAACAAAGACTCCAGTACAAGTACTTATTTGGGAGGTGAAAAAAAAGGGAGAACAGAACTGAGGCAGCGAAGCGACAGCAGCCAGTAATGGGTACGGTACCAAGCCTGTCATCACCCTGAGGGCTCACCACGAGCAATCTCTGAGCCATGGGAAGCACACATCTCAGAGCCGGCTAACCAGAGAGGCAAGAGCACTAACGTATTTGCAAACCGGCTCTCTTCAATTACCGAGGAAGAGTGGCTGGAGTGGGGAAATACTAATATTCCAACATAGTAACAAGTCCTGAGGCAAAGAAATACAGGCACTGGCTGATGTGTACGGAAGAGGTGTGGGTGAAGGGATGCAGACAGGGCACCTGGTGTGTTGGCCAGAGAAGCTGTGGCAGTCAACCAACTTCTTACCGTGGTCCTAGTGCACTCAAAATAAGTAGGGACTTCTGTTGTTCCCCTTCATCTAATATGTGCGTGTCTACAATGGAATCTGTTTTACATTTTTGAGGTACTGAAAAGATGGTCCATACTGTATGTTTATTTACTTGCTGTGTAAGGAGCACTTATCTTTTAAACACAAAGCACTAATACTGGCCTTCTTCAAAAACACCAAGAGTATGTCCCTTGGGACTAATAACAGATTCCTATGTCAAATCAACTTAGATTTATGGAGAATCTAAGGCTATGGGAAAGAAAGAAGCTACATGACTCAGAAAGAAAAAAAGAAGACCCCAGCAGAACTGAGCCATCATTCCAAATGGGGTGTGAAGACATGACCTACCTAGATAACACAATCAGGCTACTAGCCAGACAAAATTTTCATCTATTTTACAAGCTAACACCTATAGGAGAGCTTACTTAAAAAGCTATCTTTAGATATCAATACACAGGATTATTTTATAATTACAATAGTTTCACAATAAGGTCTTACATTTTAATTATTACTTCATATGGTTAGAAAACAAGAGGGATTCTCTTTATACACATTTATACTATTTTCTACTGAAATCCACGTGCAAATAGTTTCAAATTAAATTTCCTTTAATATCAACTACATATAGTCTGTAAGATGCTTAACAACATCAAGTCTAAGTACATACCCTTTTTAGCAGCTACTGTTTTACTTGGAACTTTATCTGTTTGTTTCAGACCAAACGATGGTGAAAAAACAGAGGCAGAATCTTCTTCATTACTGTCAAATTTAGCTGAATCTAAAAATTATAAAGCTTTCTTTCAGTAAAGAGACTCTATAAGGACCACTTAACAGTTAAACTTTGATTCTTTTTACTGATGACTTCTCTTTAGCTAATTGATCTTATAAATTTCTATTTTGTGATCATATAATCCATAACATACAAACAGCTGAAAACAAAAAATATAACAATGTTATATTTCAAAAATGTTAACTCTGTTGTAAAACAATATAGAAATGTATAGAGTAATAAAATTCTTAATAGTCCCAAATGCTAATCATTTAAAACATAACTGATCAGCTCAAAAATAATGATTGATTTTAAACTGCAAGATCTCACTGTGATTATTTTACTGTCTACACATCTAATGCTGTTAACCATTTCAGGAATATCAGTAATAATGTTCAATCTAAGAAAGTGGTAACTTCATCTTTTAAAAACCAATTTTAAGTCACTGAAGATCAATTTAAAAGGCAGCAGGCATGCTCTGGTTTCTCTTCAGGTCACATCAATCTTTCGCCTTTTAAAAGTCATTAGGCTTCAGTTTACTCTTATACTCCATTTTGATTCAACAGTTCCGCTCTTCATCCCTCCCTCCTTCCCTTTGTCAAACCAAAACAGGGATTCGATATGTCTACTTAGATGTGACAGTTTCACATAACAGTTTTGACATGCTCTCAAATATGCATATCTATCTATACACTTACAATATGTATCAGATCTATGTCTGTCTGCCTATATGTTTGTGTGTTTTAAAAATTCAAGACAGTTAAGTGTAACTAGATTGACCTTAAAAATTCCCCACATAAAAATATAGGAAATAGGGGCACCTGGGTGGCTCAGTCAGTTAAGTGTCTGACTTCAGCTCAGGTCATGATCCCGCAGTTTGTGAGTTTGAGCCCCATGTCGGGCTCTGTGCTGACAGCTCAGAGCCTGGAGCCTGCTTCACATTCTGTATCTCCCTCTCTCTCTTTGCCCCTCCCCAACTCACACTCTGTCTCTCTCTCTCTCTCAAAAATAAACATTAAAAAAAAATTGTTTTAATAGGAAATAATATACACCCTGATTAAGTTTGCTTCTTTCAGCTACTACAGTTTAGTACAAATCCGAATATCAGTCCCCTTGTAGCTTAAAACAAAAAACTGTCACATATACATTCACATTGCCATGAAAATCAAATTTCATCTTCCAAGATTTCTTTATCTTTTTCTCTCATTAAAACACTACATGCACATCTATACACACATCTATCAACCTAACGAGTTCCGTAATGCCTATTTTGACCAATTAGTTGGTACTCATCTTAGAAAAAGTAAATAAACCTTATTACATTGAGGGAAATGTAAAAAGAAGGTAAGTCTTCCGCTCATAAAAAAAATCCATAGCAATAATACAGTAAGTAAGTAATCAATGAAAAGATTAAAGGAGCATACCATCTTCTGACTTCTGAGAGTATGAAGGAAATGAGAAGAGATTCCCAAAATCTTGACCTTTTTTGTCATGTGAAGATTTTCTATTAGAAAGAAAAATTAATCACAATTTAAATATAGTTTCAACCTTGGTAAATTATATAATGTGCTGCAGGATTATAATTGCAGTTCTCTCATTGGTTTCTCTTTGTCAAAGACAGGGGAACCAAACTTTTTTTTTCTGTCTCACATGCACAGGTGTGCACAGAAATACATTCAGAGACACCAGAAAAACCAATGATTTAACATAAGAGAATGGAAACTGAGCAAAGGTTAAAGTTATCCAAATTATCACTACATTAAATTTTATGATTAACAGAACTGTTCCAGAATTCAACATCAGTAAATTATGGCCAGAAACCTAAGGAGAAAGTCAGAATCTCTGTCAGAGTCCTCAATAATCCTATTTTTAACCCTAGACTGCCTATGATAAAACACTTCCTTTAAAATCTAAAACAGCTTACAAACTTCACATCTTACACATTAAAGTTAAATACCCCCCAAAGGCAAAAAAAAAAAAAAAAAAATCAAAGCCAAAGCTAGGGAAGAAAATTAAATCCTCCCAGTTCTAAAGAATTAGTAACTTCTCTGAACCATGTTGTCAATGTCCCATAGGCCTGCAGCCTATTTTTCTAAAGTTTTACTGGAACACGGCTACACTTAGTCATTTACATACTGTTTCTGGCTGCTTTCTTGCTACAACGGCAACAACTGAGTAGTTGCAAAAGAGACCATATGGCTTGCAAAGCCTAAAATATTTGCTATAGAGCCCTTTATGGGGGGGGGGGGGGGGGACCTGCCAATCCATGCTCTAAACTATAGACAACAGTTCTGTAAACAGCTGCAACATTACCCAGATTTTTTCCTTTGTGAGGAGGACCTTACCTCAAATGATAATAAATTCTTAGACACAGTTTACTAGGAGATCTTTAATAGATGCCTAAATAATGAATTGTACCATATAAAGAATAGTACTTTATTACTTACTCTGGAGTAGCTTTTGATTTGCCAGGTGAAAATGTATATTCATCTTTATCTAGGCCATCTGAAGGAACAAATTCATCTTCCCCATCATTTGTTATGGGAGATGCTTTCACTTTCAATTCCTCTAAATCATTATTGTCCTCATCATCATCAGCATCATCATCCTCCTCTTCTGAGAAGTCAAATGTGTATTTAGGCCTTTCAGCTAAGAGGAGAAAAAAAACCAGGAATGTTAAATCCAGCTTTATTTACATGAAATATTACAAATAATGCATTTGAAGATATTCCAGCTATCTCTAAAAAGAACAAAAGGGGGGAAAAAAGACAAGCATTCACAGCAAAAACCAACAGCTTTGGCCTCAGTTATTTTGATAGCATCAAGGGTTAATCTTGTACTTCCCAGGAGGCTAATGCTGCATATGGCACAGGGGAGCACAAACTGATTAATAAGATTGTTAGGGTGCAATCTGTCATACTTAAATATTACTCAAAAATAGGAATATAAGCCATTGTAAAAGGGACTACTAAGATTTCCCATTTCTGCAATTACAAAAGACAAATTTTACTCGTCTTAGAAAGGTGCCGAACTTTCTCTTAACCTCTTACATAAAAACTTCTATCTTCTATTCACAATAGTTTTACTACAAAATAACAGACCATAATTCTTCAGATGAATGAGAAATATAGAGATAATACCTCAACATATTACTAAACAATAAAAAAAGCATAAAAAGGTACCAAGTATGGGGAAAGGCACATTGGTATAATGCAAGTCTTATAATTTCTAGCATATACTATGGAATAAAATTTTTACATAATTTGGATGCTGTGTCATTTTATACTTCATTTTAGGTGTACGAAAAAGACTAAATACAATTTTGAAGTATCTAATTTAATAGATTAATTTTCACATAAGTTAAGTTACTCTATTAAAAATTCACCTACATTGTACTACCTGTGTGCATTAGGAAAAGAATTCAATCACTGGCGATTAGAGCACCAAAGAATTTAAGGTCTGACATATATTTTTAAAAGTATCTCGCAGAAATTAAACAACCATAATAAGGTATCATTCATTTTAACTAAATTAGGACTTAATAAAATTTGAGAAGAATCTTTACAATAGGACACTCAATTTTTAAATATTTGAAGACTTCAAATTAATGAATATTCAGAAAGGATAAAACTGCATGCTTAACAGCCATACAAAATAACAAGATGATATCTTCATCCTAACTCTAGCACTGCAATTATATAAATTATGCTGTGTGCATGGAATCAGACTTCTAATCATGAAACTTCGTGATATATGGGGTAGAAAACAAAACAAAAACTACAAAGCACTTCTACTGATCACTGTTGATATTCTACCAAGAAACAGTTTTTACCAAACATCTTCAAACTATGGATGGATTAAAACCCAAACTTTCTAACAAAAACCAATAGACAACATGATTCACTTTAGAGCAATCTATGTCCAACTTTGCTAAAAACAACATTCTCTAAAGCAACATTTTTGTCTTCATGAACTGTAACTTCTGAAATACTAACAATTTAGTACTTTAATGACATTGACAGTACTAAATATACCAACTTATAGGAGTAATACTAACTTGGGCAAACTAGAATATACAAGAAAATAAAAATAAAATATATCAAAGTACCAGCTGCTCTCCTAAGCAAAGAATCTCTGGGAATAACCACAGGCTCTGTTTCTTCCAAGTCACTTTCTGACTTGGATTCATCATCTGACCAAGGATTCCGTTTCTTCACTTTCTTTGCAGTGGATTTACCAGATGATGTAGGTGTTTTTCTCACCCTGGTACCTAAAAATGAAAGAATAAGGTATATATCAATATTTATACAAATGTCATTACTAAAAATAAAACTCATAATGAAAGGTTAATTATAAAATAATGTTCATGAAAATTTAAGACATTAACATCAACTACTAGAGGAAAAAAAAAGCACAATAAAAAAAAAAATCTAGCTATACCCTGTACATATATATATTTTTTCCCCCCTCACAAAAATACTTTGTAGGTAGGGGCACCTGAGTGGCTCAGTTAAGCGGCAGACTCTTGATTTCAGCCCAGGTCATGATCTTGCAGTTCATGAGACTGAGCCCCACGTCAGGCTCTGCACTGACAGTTCACGGAGCCTGCTTCTGATTCTCTCTGTCCCTCTCTCTCTGCCCCTCCCCCACTCACACTTGCTCTCTCTCAAAATAAACAAAAAAATTTTTTCTTAAAAAAAAAAAAAACAACAGAAAAATCTTTGTAACAGTTCCTCACCAGGCTCCTTTTTCTCCCTTTTGGGTTTGGGACCTTTATTTACAGGAGCTGACGGGATCAATGCCTCTTCTCCTGTACCCTCTACTGGTGTTCCACTGAATTCTTCGTCAAATTCTACTTTCACTGCTGTGGTATCGAGATCACCCTATACATTAAACAAACAAATAACTAGGAGTAAAAATACAAATTAACACCATACATTTCCAGCCAACAGATCACTTCTTCATATCAGATAAGTAAAAAAATAATGCAGAGGACATTGATCAGACCATCTTCTACTTTATTTACCTGCAGCAAATGATATTGCTTACCACTCTACTATTCTGATACACTCTATGAGATAATAGCTACTTAAAAGTAACCATAAAAAAAATAAGATGGCAGCTTTTGATTATCAAAGGGGCTTTCAGACCAATAGCAAAATACACCAAAAAGTACCTGCAAAATAAGTTCCTATATTTCAGGTCTCTCGTACTAGAAAAAAATCACAGATTATTGAAAGAAGATAAGCAACACATGTCATGCACTGCTAGGTATTAGTCAAAGTCTCCCTACCCTAAGATTATTAAAAGACAGAGAAGGACACCAGGACAAGTCATTAGAATACAAATAACAAATATGGAGGGAGGTATAAAAGTAACCCAGGGGGAGAAGTGAGCAACTCTGCCCAAGGCAGGGTCAGAGATGACTTCATGGAGAAGGAGCCTTTCTGACTGGGTTTTGAAAGAATCATGTATGTTTGCCAAGTGAAGAGAAGGAAAGGAGGGAAAAGCATCCCAGGCAAAAGACACAGAGGCACGATCACCATATTATGTTTAGCAAATTTCAAACAGTCGGGTAGGATTCAAGGAAAGGGAAAAGGAAAGAGTAGGCACATGGAAACACAGGGAGGTATGCAGTTGCTATATGACTGGATACTAGAATCTGTGTGCAGTCAGTGGGGAGTCACTGAAAACTTTTGAGCATCTGTGCAATAGTCAGACTTATTTTTGGAAATATCACATAGGTAGTAAGAGACAAAACAGAGAAGAATGAAGTACAAAAATGTAGAAGTCATGATAACTAGAGACAGGAAGACTAATTAAGAGGAACACTTTATGTCAAAGAAAACTTCTGAAATTCTAAGCCAGTATCAATGGAGACCAAGAAAAGCGGGGCAGTGGGGGGAGGATTGTGGAACTGCTACACAGGCAGTCAGTAGGATTCAGTTACTGATTAGATGAGAAAGTCCCAGGTTTTTGGCTTGTTTGTGATGGGTGATAAGGCACAGAGGTGGAAGAGGTTTTAAAATCAGGATAATGGGCTCAGCTTCAGTTATGTGGAGTCTGAGGGGGCTTTGGGCAGTCAGGTAGCTGTGTTAACCTGGCACTCCTGAAAACATTGTAAGTTAGGGACAAAGATTCAAGAGTCATCAATGTGAGTGAAAAAAAAAAAAGGTCTGGGCATAGATGAGGTTACTTGAGACTATGTAAGGTGAAGAGAAGAGTGCTAAGAACAAAACACCAATTAAAAAGGAGAGAGGCCATTTCCTAAGGAGGAACCTGTGTGTGCTAGGAAGCTAGGTAAGAGGCAAATAGTACACACATCAGTTTATCAGAACAGTAGAAGAGAGTGATCTCTCTGGTATCACAAAGTTCCTATGCTTTCAAATATTAGCTCGGTACACTCCATCTCTGAGGCTCATTTCTCAAGCTCTAACTAGACTAATGGACATATCTATATATTCCCTAGGCTCTAAAATCAACCTGCCCAGAAAAATCTGCTTCTTTCAGACCACCATGCCTCCTGTTTCCTCAACTCTGAACAGCCTTCTCAATTTGACTAACTCTTGCCCAACAACCTTCTGGAGGGTAGCTTAAGTCCATACTTTTAAATCCTCAATAGAACCAATCAATGCCAATGACATGGGAGGTGCTTGATAATTTTTTAACTAAGGGTAATAACAAATAAATAGTAAAAGCTTACTTTGAAAACCAAATATTTTTCTGCTTAAGAGACTTAATTGGTCATGATGTAGAACTAAAGTTCATATTTTAAAGCTGATATGTTTTTGGTTGTTGTTCCAGGATTTTAATGTAGAATGCTGCTAAATAGACTATTTCTAGCTCTCATTTTAAAAACTCCATCAACCAAGTAGTTCTTTACATATATGTAGATCCTTGACTAACGTTTTCATTTTGTGGACGAACTGCTCTCATAGAACAAATGATTTCCTATCACAGTGAAATATATTAGAAACAAAGCATGATTTAATAAGCGCACAGTAAAACTGAATATATATATATATATATATCATTAGGAAGATGGAGTCTACCAATGAGTTAAAACAAAAGAAATGTCATACCTTTTTCCTCTTCAGCAACTTTTTGCTGGCATCTGCCTTCATAGCAGTAATTTCAGGAACTATTCTTCTCCCATAAGGGGAAGGCATTGTCTCTTCCAACTGAAGTTTCTTCACCTTAGGTTTGCCAACTTTACCTTTTATTGCTTTCCCAGCCATTCCAGCCAGAATATCTTCTCGTTCTTGCGCCTCCACTTTCTGAAGTATAATTATAAAAAGGGTGGGTGCGAAACATCTCATTAGAAAAGACAATCAGTACTGCATAAGAAATTCAAACTACAGTAAAACCTTGGTTTGCGAGCGTAATTCATTCTGAAACGTGTTTGTAATCCAAAGCCCTTGTGTATCAAAGCAAATTTCAAGAATCATGGGCTCAGCTGGGATCATGTGGTGTTCGGGGTCACGCACTACTCGTATCACTTGTCTTGCAGATAAACAGGAAATCTTTGTAGCATAATAGCTTAATGGAAATAACATAAGCTTTGAAATCAGACAGACCTGGATTTCAATCTTAACACTTCATTTATTAGTTTAAACTAATACAAGAAATAAGTTATAATTTATAGAGCACCTATTAAGTTCCAGGCATTAAAACTCATGTAATCCCCATTTTATGAATGAGGAAGATTGGGACTCTACAAACATAACTGCTCTTAACCATAATGATGTAATGCCTCCCTAAACAAGTTATTTAACCTCTCTAAACTTCAGGATCTTCATCTAAATAACTGTTTAATAAGCTCTTTCATTTGGGGTTGTGACAGGAGTCAATCTGAGGATTACACAGAACACAGTGCCAATACACAAGATATTCAATTAATGGCGTAAGATTTTAAATGATACAGAGAGACATGAAATTTAAGTCTAAATCTTTTTAGATGTAAAAAGTTACCATATCCAGAAAAAAATAAGTTGTCTGGATCTATTTTGCTAATTATCAAGTAATAAAATAAGGTGACGAATTAAAAGAGTAATAAAAAAAGGTGGGGGAGAGGAGGGAAGAGTAGTGTTATTCACTGGGACTATTCTGAGTGATGATATTTCAACAATCAGGAAATTTATAGGCATAGCCACAAAAAGTTTTCTATGTCTCAAGAATCAGTGATCAAACTTAAAGCAGTATTAGACTATCATTAATATTAATCAGAAACAATGTCTTTTTAACATATGCCTGTTTCATGTACCAGCAGAAAAAGGCTCTAATTTTTAAAAATCTAATTCATTAATCTAAGTCATATTATGACACTTGAAAGATGATTAAGGAAACCCAGAACAACAGCACTAAAAAATGCCAGAAATTCTATAAGGCTACCACCCTCATTTGTAAGAGTCCTAATTCTGATTTAGGTCATGAAAATAAAACTAAAACATGTGGACAAAAATCAATGAAACAACTAAAAGTAAAAAATGTACTATCATACAAGTAATGACAAATAATAATTGACCTTGTGCTACTCAAAATCAGATGATCATATTGCTAACCTTAATTTAATTCTAATATTTTAAGTGAGTTAGTTGCTTCACAACAAATTGGGCAATTTTAGAAAAAGTTTACATTTTCTATCTTTCTCTGTTTTTTTTTTTAAAAAATTAGAATTCTACCTGGAGAAAACTAAGTTATAAAAACTATGTTAAAATTTCTCTGTTATAAACCTAAAGTCACTATCATTCTACTTTGTAAAAGTTAACATACTTAAACTGAATCAATAAGCTATTTTGAAGTTAAGAAAATTTAACAGAAAGTGTTAGTATTCAATTTATTCTAAATTTAACTTCATATAGGTTTTTACACTCATCTATACCAAATATGACTTTTCTTTATAACTTCGTAGAGCTGGAAGCTTAATCCTAATGCACCTTATAAACACATTAACCTTTACAGACTTAAAAGAAACAAATAATTTAATTAAAGAACTTTCATTCTTATTTCAAAAACATTACTTTTCCAAATATAGTTTAATGGAGACTTAACCTACATCCAGTTCCTCAACAAATGCTGCTAAATCTTCTTTCCAAAGATCTGAAGGAGATTTTCTTTTAAGATCATTGACCTCTCGCCCCTATAATAAAAAAGTAGTAAAATTTAAACATTCAGTAATTTAATAAAGTATAAAGGGTAAATCAAAATACTTCTTTTTGTAAAAAGAAAAACAAATAAATGGATAATACTGAAATAGTTTCAAATTATTTAACCCACAAAAGTTCATACTTTTGCATCTCTCTGTTTAATCAGTTCTTCAACTTTTTCTTTAGTAAGAGACCACAGAGACATATTTAAAATATAATTAAAATCGGGGCCTGAAGGAGTTCCTGAATCAGAGGAACTATCATCATGCTGGTTTTGTGTTTCTTCCTCTTCTGCTGCCTGTAAAAAATAATAAACTTTATATTAAAGTCCTGTATAGTATCAAATCAACGCTGAATTTTATTGAATATGGAGTTAAAAATTCCACAAATGCTATACTCTTAATGCTATATTCTCAGGGTGGTTGGGGTTATTTTAGATTTCTATCTTCAGGATTACAATATAAAATATGTATTTGCTATAAAAAGTTTTCTAAAAATACACAATAATAAATCTTCAAAAGGAATGTATAGTCAATCCCTATTTATCTAGGAATCTGATGAAAAATTAACTGCTTTGCCCAGGCACTAAGTCATAAAATGAGAAGATACCACATCTTGAAATTAATAGAGTGGAACTAATGTTTTATCACTGCATCTTGTCAGATTTTTATATTGGTGAGTGAATTAACAATTTGAAACCCGAAATAAGTATCACTTATAAAGAATGTTTTACAGTTGTAATATAAATATGCTAAGGTGCAGTCACTAAGTATGATTTCTTAATAAAAATTCTCTAAAGCAACAATACTCATGTCAGAATGAACAGAAAGTTCAATTAAGAATTTAATAGCTGGTTAGAGTTAGAGTAAGAATTGTGAGGGCTATTCTAAATTTTTATTTGCAAGGTCTTTTTTCACAGAAACGGTTGCAATAAAAAATCCTCTTATGCTAATATTAAATTTCAAAATCCAATGAATTTAATAGAAGTTATTACAGGTGACATCACCTTTAAGATTTTTAAAATAACAACAGCCATTAAATAAAATTGCATTTAAATTTTTTAAGGCACTCAGATAATTAAAAATGACTGAGTTAACCATGACATCCCAAGAAACAAAACGTTCGCTTTTGGTAACCAAAAAAAGAAAAAAATCGCTTTCAATTTAGTTTAAAATTTTCAGTAAAATGATGTATATATACACAAAGTAAAGTTTAGTGTACTTTAGAAGGGATAGATTAAAAATTGCAAAGCAACATGCTTCATTACATAAACAAAACTATGAATTCAATTAAGCAACATTAGCCAAATAAGAAATGCTGTTGCTGAGCCGATAAATGATCAAAAAGTACCCAGACAAATAGTACTTACGACAAATTCGTAAATTCTACTGTTTTCAAAAATTCTTCATGAAACAGTGTGTTTCTATGGAATATTTAGGTTGTTACACTACTATTAAAATATTATCAGGCTGTCATAAAATCCTGTTTAGATCCACACTCTAGAAGTCTATTTGCTCTAGGTTTTGATGACACCCAGAATATTGGTAACATTCTATGGATATATGTGTATCTACCACTGTTAGCATGAAGATAACTAAGGATACTTTCAGAAATCAAGAATAAAAACTTTAATCTCATAATTATCTGCTTTGTAATTCTCTCTTCTCCAACTCTACACAATAGGACACTCTTGTAAGAGCAGCTCCTTTTGTTACCTTCACCCCCAAAGTGAACACATGGCCAAGATGCTGAAAAAATTTTGATGGTGACAATGAAATTAGTGAAACCAACCACTAGGTTTTATCCATGAAGTCTACTTCCACTGGAAGGGCACTCTCAAACCCTAAACATCTTTATCTTTTAAAACTAAGCATTAAATTTACTAGCTTACTAATTTTTTTTAAGATATAGTTTAAACCAACAATGATACAGAAGGGCAAGCAGTGTATAAACCATAATTTGGGGTTTAAAAATGCAGTAAAACACACTGAAAAGAGCAAAGTGCTTGGATCATCTTAATTCTGAACACTCCCCATCTTGTCCTCCCCCATCTTCCCCAAACGATAAATAAGCCTATTATCTTAATATATAATTGCTAAGCATATAATTTATTCTAAATTTACTCGCTCTAATATCTGGCATTCTATAGACTGTTCAAACTTTTAAAAAGCTTAAATAATAAAAACAAAAGCAACACTTCAATGTAGTTGATAAAAAATCTGAAAAACATTGTGGGTTGAGAATTCATAAATGTAGGGAAGTGTCAAGTTTCACTTTAAGTTATGTCATATAATTGTAACTGTTATCACGTATACACAACATTCTAATTAAGAAGTCATTTCTATAACGTTCTTCCTTTTGTACATTTGTGTTCTCAATCACAATGTTGTATTGCCTTTTTAAATTTTTCTTTTAATTATATACAACAGAAAGAGACTAATTCTTGAGAAGAATCTCAAAGTTTCAATATTCCATTCACTGAATACTAGTACTTTATGATCTGAAATGGACAATTTAATAAATAAAAGATCAGATTTCATCTGAAGTTCCAGGGTTTAAACTTCTAGTCAAAGATCTAAGCGTAGGACAGAGCACATACTTGGTGCTCAATAAACCCTATACTATTGAAGATTTTGTCTCTAGTCTTCCCAGCATAAACCAAAACCACACCAAGTGAATGGTGACTGGATACCATACTATGGCAATCGTCAGACCAGTGTGAAATCATCTATGTGCTACCAGTATAGTTCCCGGGTTGTACACATGCACCTCACAAAGACCACCACCACGAGTAACACCCTTTAATGGCAGGCTCAGAAAAAAGGCCAAGGAGACTGAGCTACCTTCTCACACCTGGAGTCATTTCTCCAGGCCCTGGCTGGGTCACACTGGCAAAGGGCTCTGTGGTGGGTGTGCACTGCAAAGTCCTGCACTGTATCTGTTCTGCGGATGAACAGAAGACTTCAGTCTCCAAACAGAGAACTCGGCACCTTTACAGCAGCATTAAATTTAAAATTTAGGGGTTGGGTTGTTTGTTTTGGAATTTGCTTTTAAAAGCTTCTCTGAATGTCTTGTTCTGCAAATGATTACCTTTTCTTGTGCTTCTTTCCAGGCTTTCACTGGGTCAGATTCATAACCTCTCTGGACTAACATTTGAATCAAATCTTTCTTTGACCTATTCTCTATGTGAGGGAAAAATAAAGTTAGGATCAAGAAAAGAGATTCAATTTGTATTTGTTTATATTCTACTGATAAAAATGTCTTCTATTAATAAAGTTTTTTTTCCATTTTAACTAATGTTTAAATTTTTAAAGGTTGCATCTTACCTATGGTAATTTTTCCCTGTATCTTCTCTAAAATGAAACGGGCTTGATTGTTAAGCTTTGTAGATTCTGCTCCCAACATTCCTACAAGCCACTCCTTACGTAAACCGTAATAACTTAATCGTAAATCAAAGAATTCTTTCAAAATGTCTTGCACAGTTTCATACTTCTTGAGACATCCCATATGATCAAAGAGTACCTAAGGAAAACACAGTTTTTGAAGATGACATAAATCCGTACTGGTATTTTTAACTTGTAGGACATCTACGGTATTTAAAATAACTACAACATACTTAAATGAACAGACACCACCGCTAAATGCTTGTTAAATAGAACCAAAATTATTAAATATTCCTTTGGTGACTCCAAGAAACATTCAATTCTCAAAACTATGACAATATTTAAAATAATTCTGAAAGATAAATAGGTCCTTTAAAAAAAGGTTCCTACTCAAAATGGCTATAAAACCATCTAAGAAATTTTTTTCAAACTAAAAATAAATGTTAAAAGTTTGTTTACAAATGTTGAGTTCACAAATGTTCAAGTTCTCTCTCCCCCATATACCTAATAGAGGTATATTTGTCGCTTTTTTGTTTTTTATAATCATGCTATAATTCATTCAAACTTCCTCAATTTGGAGGAAAATTTTACTTCTTCTCTATCCTTATTCTCCTTTTTCCATCTGCCTTTCTTAGCAGATTATGGCAGTTTGTCTCAGCCACTGTGCTATTGGACTTTTTCTCTTACTCTATTTTATGTCTAAAAGCTAATTTGGAATGGAATGAGGGTTACTCATACATGTTCACTTTCTACCTTTCTCTCCAATTACATACAAACACAAATATACAAGTTTAGTAAAGCAGATTAGAGCTGTGGGGAGAGAAGTACTCCACAATTAAAATGCTAACAGAGACAGGAAGAAGGAACATGAAAATCCTGCACCAATCATTCTCATAACTTCTGGTCAGTGTACATATCCTCTGTGTTCAAGCCCAGATGCACAAATGCAGAGTTGGGATTAAGAGTAGTGGGTAATAGGAGAGGAAAAGGAATGTACCTCTAGATTCTTCAGCAAATATATAGGGGGAAAACCATTCAGATTTATTATAGCCACAACCATCATGAAGCCAATCGCAAAAATCCAACTCATGGCATGGAAGAAACATTAAATTAATAGTAAATCTAATCAATTACCATGGAATTACAAGTAAGAGTAGTTTGAAGTTTAAAAACTTTATGCAATCCAGCAGCTTCTGCTTGTGCTAGCTTCTCTTCAGTCATTTTCACCACAAATTTCACAGTTGTATCAGTATGATATTCTTTATAATCAGAAATTAATGCTGGTGTTTTATCTGTTCCATTTAGCATAGGTTCCAAAACCTGTTCTTTGTATACCTACAAAAGATATAAAAGTAAGTAATTCTTCTCCTGACACACACTTGCATTCTCATACTGTAAGTCATGCAATTCTTAAAATATTCCCAATTCTGGTGGGAAAAAAAGAAAAATGCCATGTCTATCATCTCCTGCCCAGCATCTATAAAGGACAATATATGGGGGTCTCAGTGGTGAAAGAAGATACACAGTAACGGTTCTGATCTGCTCCTACACCAAAACGCAAGGAAAGGGCTAAGAGTATGAAGAGGATGACATCAACCACAGCTGACAAGAGATGACAACGCATATACTTTTAGATCGTAACAGCTGATACTGACACGGATTTATTGACCATATTTGTAAGGGTTCAAAGCTAGCTTAAGTCATTTTACCTTTTAAAGAAATTAAACTTTTAAATTACTACTTCAACATTCAAAGCACAAACTCGATTTGGAGGGGTCAAAAATGTATACAGGAAATTTTAAACACTGTACAAACTGAGGACAAACAACGACGGAATCATATTCTTACCAGAAAGCATTACATAACACACTGCCCTCCTGACAGGCAGCTCACACACGTATACTAACCTGTGTCCAAGTTCTAACTGGAAGCTCTGTAATCTCTACTGTGTTTCTATCCACCACAAATATTTCACCACTGACTGCATATTGGTTTTGACCAAGCTCTTGGATCGTTCCTTTAAAGTTTTTGTAGTTTGGAAGCTGCAGAGAAAAATAAAAATAACTCAAGGCACTGACTTGACTTCTCTCTTAAATGCCTATACCACACTTGAATGCCCCTTAGTCTACGGTCTACTGCTACTGACAGATTAACATGACTTAAACTAAATTCCTCACCCTCAATAGTCTGTCTCCAAATAATCACTCGATCCTGAATTCACAGCTTCTGTTAATATAATCTCAACATCTCCAAATCTCAAAACCTTAGCTTCATCTTTCCTAGTCTTCTTAGAAAATTTTTTTTCAGCCTATTGCCTCTATCCCTCCTTCTCCCCTAGATTAATAATCCTTTCAAATCAAACTCTTTGGATGTTATATTGAAAGCCTTCCACAACCCGCACCCAATCTGACTTTCTACCTTTTCTCCAATGATGTGCCTTCCAGGCCACTACTCATCTTCCACACTGTTTAAACATTTTGAATACTCTTACAATATATACATATAGAGAGAGCGCACACATGAAAAGCAAATATTGACCAAATAGACTGACTTAATATTCTAAAATGCATCTGAAAAAATTAAGACACAATAATCATAAGACATTTTTTGCTTCTATTAGAAATATTTTAGAGTACTTTAAAGTATTTAAGGGGAAAAAGATTTTAAATCATACTTTTAGCCTAATGTTTTGTTTGATTTTATAAGAATGAAATAAAACTTGGAGAGAAATAACATAAAAATATTTTGTTTCCATATGCTGGTTTTATGAAGTGTTTTTTTCCTCTGCTTATTTACATTTTCTATAATGACCACTATAATTTTTTAATTTTTATATTAGAAATACAATTTTAGGGGTCCCTGGGTGTCTCAGTCAGTTTAAGCATCTGCCTTGACTCAGGTCATGATCTCACAGTTAGTGAGTTCAAGCCTTGCATTGGGTTCTGTGCGGACAGCTCAAAACCCGGAGCCTGCTTTGGATTCTGTGTCTCCCTCTCTCTCTGCCCCTTATGGGCTCATGCTCTCTCTCTTTCTCACTCCTTCAAAAATAAACAAACATTAAAAAAATGTAAAAAATATATATATACTTTTATTTAAGTGTATCTTTATAAAGGGAAACTTCCAAATGATTTTAAATCAAGTCAACAAAGGGAAGACACCTTTTTAAGAAGTTTTTCTTGGAGGGAGTTTGGGGCAAAATAAGCACAGTGGATGCTATAGGACAAAATTAAAATTATGAGGATACATTAAAATATATACAATGTGTTAAGTGTCCTTACAACTCTAATAGGATTTATTAGTTTGAGAACAAAAACAAAGTTGCATATAATTTTGTCATGAAACTATTATTCTCTACATAATTTAGATATTTAAAAGCCTGAAATGAGTTATTTTTAATTTTCAATAAAGTTTCTCCCCATAATCCTTATTCTCCAGGCTTTTTCCAAAGCTTATACTTTTTACCATAAGCACATATCAAGTACACACTAATAAGGTCTTTATTGTCTACAATATGTTCCAAAATGAAAATGGTTCCAATACTTTTCTAAAATGACTGGACTTTGTAGTTTACACATTACCATTTGTTAAATAAACAATATAAGCAGGAAGTTCTAAACAATTACCATAGGATGAGGATCCAAGCCATCTAGCATTCGTCTGACGTTGTTCACAATTTCCCTAGCATCATAGTTGGGTAGTTTACAGGCCCATCCAGTGCCAATGCCCTCAGCACCATTTATTAAAACCATGGGAATTATAGGAATATACCACTCAGGCTCTACACGTTGATTATCATCATAAAGGAATTTAAGCAGGTTGTCATCCACAGCAGGAAAAAGCAGTCTTGATAAAGAGCTAATGAAAGGGGGAAAAAATATGGAAAAATGGCTTGGTTTTAGGAAATAAAACTTTATACATAATTAAAGACTATATTTCAAAAAGAGGAATGCATTTTTTAAAATATTTGATTACATGTACTTAACCAATTTACTAAACTTATTACCAAATAGATTTTTCAGGCAGAAAGCCAGAATAAAATAGCCCTATTTTACTTATGTGCTTACTTACTAGCCTACTTAATTTCTTAGTATTAGTAAATAATGTTTTATGGATTTCCTCTTACTCTGACTAAACCCCAAAACCTCTCCTCAGCCTATAAAGTAAACTTGGATCAGAAAACATCCTTACATTAATTAGGACTGGTTTCACCAATAACTCCCAAACACTGAGATCAAAAAAACTTCATTCTATTTGCAGTCAAATAATTTGGAACATTCACCCTCACTACAGTACCCAATCATTTCCATATTACAATTCTGTTAAACATTTTAGTTCCAATAGAAACTTCAAATAGAACTTTACACCACTGTATCAGCAAAAGCAAACTGTTACCTTAACATTGTGAAAATATAACGAGGGCTTGCAGCATCTTTGCCACCATGAAGCCGAGTTCCAAACTGACCAATTGGCTGAAGCAAGTTAATGTTGTTACTTCCCACAAAGTTCTGAGCCAAATTCACAATAGTCATCATCAATGCTTGCTACAACACAGAAACAGAACATAACGTTAATATCCTAAACTTTGCATACATATTCCTTAATTGTTATTAAAGTCCAAATTCTTGATTCTCTTACACATTTCCAAAGAATTTACAAAAGAAAAAATACTTTATTATGCTTAATTATCATTCTTCATGCCAGTAAGTATAGTTCTCAGTTGATTCCAATCTTAATGCTTACTTCTCCATGATGATAAGCAGACATCTCAGCAACAGATCCAGCCAACTGGGCAACTTTTACTTCACGTTTATCATTCCTCTTGAAACAGGTAAATAAAACTTTACGTTGGCCTGGTTTAAAGCCTATTTTTAAAAAGAGCAATGCCTCTTTTAAAAATATTACTTGAGATATCGTTGCAATGTTTCTTTTAATGACAACAATGCTCCATATATTCAAGAGAAAAAAGCAAGGTAACAGTTTCCTTTTGAAAAATAACTAAAATTGTTACCCGAGATTTTCTAACAAACTAAGTACATAGTAACATGATTTTACACCATCTCAGTCTATTCCAAAAGTGAAGTACCATGTAAAAGCCCACCTGCTGGTGGTCTTAAAGAACCGCTCAGTGGTACCAAATTCCTTTCACAGGAGTTGCCAAACATCCATACACCCAAATGTCAGTTGTAACTAAAGTAGCAACAAACCATCAATGATCTTGACAAGTATATTATTAGAGTATCCCAAATCAGAAACCCTTATAAAGAAGAGACGTGTTATGGCAGTTAAGAATGCAGGCTTTAGAATCCCACTAATCTGTATACTCTCCTCAACTTGTCCGTTTACCATTTGACTTTTTGCAAATTACTAAACCAGTAAGTCTCAGTGTCCTCATCAGTGTAACAGAAATAATTACCTTCCTAACAGGGTGATCATAAGGATTACATGAGATAATGCAAGCAAAGTATTCTGCTTCCTTATCATTCTTCTTGCTCTAGATCAGTGAGCACAGTAATAAGCTTTTCAGTATAGGCTAGCTATCATCATCATTGTGGGCCCAGAGCAGGTAGAAACAAGAGGATGACAAAATATGGCCACTTTCCTTGAGAATTTTATAATCTAACTGAGGAGGCAAAATTGACACAAGTAAAATAACAGGCACACAATATTGGAATAAAAGTTTAGGCATCTGAAACCAATTTAGACTGCAGTTGTTAGAGAAGACTTCACAGAAGGGATGTAACTTAAAACTGAATTACATGGATGGGTAAAACCATCTGCTATTAGCTGAAAACCCAAGGAACACAAAGATCAACTTGCTAAAAGTTATAAAATGAAAATTAAATGTTTCTAGATAGAAGACAAAAATCTGCTCTAACTACTGGGTGCCAGTTTCTAAAGATTTTTTGGCATAAGTTTTTGGGTACTGAGGTATAAAGGTGTTTTTAAAATTTAGTCTCAGGGGGTGCCTGGGTGGCTCAGTAGGTTAAGTGTCTAACTCTTGACTTCAGCTCTGGTCATGATCTCATGGTCGTGACACTGAGCCCCACATCAGGCTCTACGCTGACAGCACAGAGCCTGCTTGGGATTCTCCCCTCCTCTCTCTCAAAATAAATAAAGAAGCATTTTTTTTTAACATTTATTCATTTTTGAGACAGAGAGAGACACAGCGTGAATGGGGGAGGGTCAGAGAGAAGGAGACACAGAATCTGAAACAGGCTCCAGGCTCCGAGCTGTCAGCATGGAGCCTGATGCAGGGCTCGAACTCACGGCCTGACAGATCATGACCTGAGCCGAAGTCAGACACCCAACCGACTGAGCCACCCAGGCGCCCCAAGAAGCATTTTTTAAAATTAGTCTCAGTTAAATATTTTAGAATTTATCAAAATCTGATTTTACTTTTTATTTTTAAAAGTCCACAATCAACTTGAGTTAAAACTTTCAAAACTTTGCCCTAATTTTCCTAAAAAACTTTTTAAAAAGAGTTTAAAAGATTCTAAAGAATCAAGGACTATAAAAGATTTCAGTCCTACCAAAAGATCTCAAAAACAAATTCAGATTTTTAAAATTCATTATAAGAATGGCTTAGGGGGCGCCTGGGTGGCTCGGTCAGTTGGGCGTCCGACTTCGGCTCAGGTCACGATCTCACACTCCGTGGGTTCGAGCCCCGCATCGGGCTCTGTGCTGACAGCTCGGAGCCTGGAGCCTGTTTCGGATTCTGTGTCTCCCTCTCTCTCTGACCCTCCCCTGTTCATGCTCTGTCTCTCCCTGTCTCAAAAATAAATAAACGTTAAAAAAAAAAAAAAAAAGAAAAAGAATGGCTTAGAATACATGATATTAAGAATATACTCAATAACTACATACAAAAGTGAGAAAGATTTTCAAACAAAAGCTACTTACCATCAACAAGAGATGGTATAGATCTTTCATTGTCTGAGTTTGAGAAGAGAATCAATTCTTTGTTGATGAAATCATTGTAAGTCAAATGCTTTGTTGCTGTACCATACAAAAATTGCTAAGAAAAAAGTTACACAGCAACACAGTCATTAGTCCTGCATGACTTTTAGTCTCTTTCTTCCCCCAGACCACCACTCTTTATGACTAACCTCTGGTAAGCCATGTAACCTACGCTGTCTCCGATCTTCCATAAAATTTGTTAACCATTCTTTTCTGTCATCAATCTTCTTCTTACTGAATGCCTGAAAGATTCCAGGTAACAATTCAAAATATTAAAGATTAAATGAATTTCATTATACCATTAAAATTTATAATGGCAAATAACTAATTATTAATTGCTCAGAAATTAAGGGTTTTTTTTAAATATGCTTCTGTCCAAGATATACTTGAACAGAAGTCTTTCAATTAAAGAACTCTGAAAGCACAGCATAATTTGTGTGAGACTGGGCTGAAGAAACACTAAGATTAACTAGTTTGGGCATTCCAGTTCAAAAGAGACTTATCACAGAAAACCAAGACTAGAAAGAAAGGTATGGCAGGTAGAGAGATGGATATTAGGAAAAAAATTTTTTAATTAACTTGATTACCAAGGTAATGGCAGCATCATCTTCAGGGCCAGCATATCTAAACAAGATACGGTGCCTTTCCATATCAGCAAAATATTCTTTTGCTTCTTTAGCTGTGCTGGTACCCAAACCTGCACAATTTAAAAAATAAAGTTGAAAATAATCCAGACAGAGAACAACAAATACCATATGATCTCATTCATATGTAGAATCTAAAAAAGTTGAACTCACAGAAAGAGAACAAAATGGTATTTGCCAGGGGCTGGGGAGAGGGGCATATGGGGAAAGTTCAATCAAAGAATACAAACTTTTTGTTATCAGGTGAATAAATTCTCGGGATTTAATGTATAGCATGGTGCCTATACTTAATAATACTGTATTGTATACTTGAAAATTACTGAGAGAATAGATCTTAAATGTTCCCTCTATAAACAGAAAAAATTAACTATGTGAGGTAATAGATACATTGACTGTGGTAATCATTTTCCAATATATATATCAAGTCATCATGTTGTACATTTTAAATATGTATAATTTTGTCAATTATTCTTCAGTAAAGCTAAAAAAATTTACATGAATTGTGAACATTAACAGTTGTTTAAAACTATTAGGTTAAAAGCTGATAGATCAAGCTAGCAACACCTATAGCAATGGGTCAATCTTAACAAAGAAAACTCAGATATTACAGGCCTCTTGACATAAATATACAAAGTTACCTATTAAATGTTTTTGCCACATAAATCTAATCCAAATCTATATAAAGCCTCTGATTTAACTACCAATTTTTTAAACAGAAAATAAGGGACAAAGGAACATACTATATATTTAATGAAATTACAGTGATAATCATCAAAATTCAGAATGCAGAAAATTATGCAGGACAAACAATCCGACCTTTTGAACAAATGAACTGCAAGGGAAAAAAAATGAAAGAGAAGCAATAAATTAAGAGTTAACAGATTTATCAAACCAAATGCAACCTGTGGCCCTTGATTGGATCCTAACTCAAAAATAATTTTTTTAATAATTAGGAGAATTTTAACACCAACTGAATATGTAAGGTTATTAAAGAAAGGTATGATAATGAAATTAGGGACATTTTTAAAACATTCTTTTAGAGATACATACTAAAATATTATGGAGGGGCGCCTGGGTGGCTCAGTCGGTTAAGCATTTGACTCTTGGTTTCGGCTCAGGTCATGATCTCACGGTTCGTGAGTTCAAACCCCACATCGGGCTCTGCTCTGACAGCATGGAGCGTGCCTGGGATTCTCTCTCTCCCTCCCTCACTCTCTCTGCCCCTCCTCTGCTCTCTCTCTCAAAATAAACTTAAAAAAATTTTTAAAAATAAATGAATAAATAAAGTATTATGGAAATAATAGAACGTCTGGAAGTTATTTCAAATTAATGGGAAGGTGAGAAGAGTTTTGATAAACAGGATTGGCAATGAGATGGTGACTGTTAAAGTGCATGGGAAGCCCATCATACCACCCTCTCTACTTCTACAAAATTTTCCAAAATAATTCTTTTAAAATCAGCAACAGCTATTTTTGTAGTCTAAAACATATTTTCAAATTATTTTATAATGATCTCAAAACATATTTATGTCAGTAGTAACATCACAAATAAGTATTTTAAAATACAAACCTTTGTAGTACTTTATTTTCCAGGCTTTCTGGTTTTCTATATGTTTTTTCCACTCGTCAAATTCAGGAATACTATAGAAGGAAAGTTCCTGCTTATTTTTGCTAGCCTTAAATTAATAAAATAAAAAAATTAGTTTTCTGCTATTCTTTAAGACAACAGTTTAAAAATATATTAATGTAAATAGTACCTTTACAATAGGAGTAATGAACTCTTCAAGAAAACCATGCTTCAAAAGTGATGGCCAATTGTGATGGATGAAATTAATAAGCAGGCCTTTTATGTGAGAACCATCTTGATCCTAAATAAATGTTAGTACAGAGTGCTGTAATAATTTTATGAAATAAAATTACTTATATAACCAAATTTTAAAAGGTATGAATGCAACACAGGTAAAATTCCATTCAAATTTGGGAACTACATTTTATAAAACAGTAAAAATTATCCTTTAGATCATCACAGTAAATATTTTCTTAAAATTCAAATAATGAATATGGCTAGTTATACATTAAATCTTCTTGTCATTACAAAATATACTACCGTTACATGTTTTATATAGATTTGGGGGGTGGTAATTATTCTTAAGTGTTTTATTTTTTTTGCAATTCCCATCACCTACTTTCCCCTCCCTCCCACCCCCCATCAACCCTCAGTTTATTCTCAGTTTTTTAAGAGTCTCTTATGGTTTGCCTCCTTCACTCTCTATAACTTTTTTTTCCCCTTCTCCTCCCCCATGGTCTTCTGTGAAGTTTCTCAAGATCCACATAGGAGTGAAAATATATGGTATCTGTCTTTCTCTGTACGATTTATTTCACTTAGCATAACACTCTCCAGTTCCATCCATGTTGCTACAAAAGGCCATATTTCATTCTTTCTCATTGCCAAGTAGTATTCCATTGTATATATAAACCACAACTTCTTTATCCATTCATCAACTGATGGACATTTAGGCTCTTCCCATAATTTGGCTATTGTTGAAAGTGCCGCCTATAAACATTGGGGTACAAGTGCCTCTATGCATCAGCACTCCTGTATCTTATATAGATTTCACTAAAATAATGATTTAAGGATGGAAATACATAAAACGTAGTAATCCATGGAGTACAGGTATTCATAAGTATTCTCTTGATATAAAAACAGCCAAATTTTTGCTTAAAACTATACAGCAGCTTTTTCAGTGGAAGATTTTCTCTACAAATGTTTTTAATTACAGTACCTGAGACATGCAGTTGGATGCATATGAAATTCTTCCTTTTCAATTTTCTGGTTCATTCCTAATTATTGCCATTTTACTATTCGAGTCCTACTTTTTGCACATCCCAAATTATATCATCATATACAAATACTAACCAATATCCTAAGTGGTTAAGATGGCAGAGTAGTAGGGGGATCCTATGCTTATCTCTCCCTCGAACACAGATAAATATCAAATCATTCTAAACACCCAAGAAATCAATCTGAGGACTGAGAAAACAAACTGCACAACTAAAGGGAGAAAAGAGTCCACATCATGGAAGGTAGGAGGTGCAGAGAAAAGAATCGCGGGTGCTGCAGAGGGGAGGAAGCCCTGATCATGGAGAGAGGAGCGGGGTAGGGTGAGAGAAAGAGAAAGAGCATGCATGCACAGGAGAGAGAGAGCTCAAGCGAGCGAGAGCTCGTGAGCACACAGCACATGGGGCTGCACAAGAAAAAGCACTTCCCCAAAACCACTGACTGAGAAAATGAGAGAGGCTGATAATCACAAGTTTTTACAAGCAACAGAGCCTAAAGTCTGAATTTCTAGAAATCTGTGCTTTCTCCAGGGTGGAGCCTGGCAGACACAGCGGTACTGCTGTGGAGAAGTCGGGAGCGAACAGCGTAGTCTGTGGATCCTCTGGATTGCACTGGGAGAGACAGTTCCTCTTCTTGGAGTGCATTTGGGAGAGGAGGCACTGCCTCTCAGAGGACAAGAGTCGGCAGGTGCCACTGAGCTGCCCTGTTCATTAGCACAGGAGCAGAGTAACCTGCTGAGGGCAGCTAACCTGGATGCTGGTGCTAACAGAGAGGTCCTTTTGTCCCCACCCATCAGCACTGATGAAATTCAGTGAGCAGCTTGAGATGTCTACACCAAGCTCCGCCCCTCTGTGCTCTGCAGGTACTTTTTCACTAGGGCAGTGTGCCTGAGAGTCAGGGAAGCAGCACAGTGGGCCCCTCCCCTAGGAGACCAGCACACCACCACCACCACCCCCCCACACTGCACACACCAAGTCTACTGACCATAGAGTGCTGCAAAGCTTCAGCTCTAAGGGAAATAGGATCTAGCTTGTTTTAACAAATAGACCAAAACACAGTTAAAATTCGCCACACACGGGAAAAGGTCCAAACAGTTCCCACTGCAGGCAAGGAGAAACTCTGCAGCCGATTGACCTAAGGGAAAGAACAGCCAAAACACAACAGCCAAAACACAACAGCCAAGTGCATACAGCATACATCAGAAACACTTCCTGAAGCACCAGGCCCTGGACAATATATGAGTTCTTCTTAAAATAGCCATTACTCTCAGGGCCAGGAATCATAACAGGTTTTCCTAACACACAGAAGACAGAGACCTAGACAAAATGCCAAGACAAAGGAATTCATCCCAAAAGAAAGAAGGGATGGGGCCAGGGAATAATCAAAACAAATATAAGTAAGATGCCTGAAGCAGAATTTAAAACAATCGTAAGGATACCAGCTGGGCTTGAGAAAAGCATAGAAGACACCAAGGAGTCCCTTATCACAAAGATAAAAGACCTAAAAACTAGTCGATCTGAAATTAAAAATGCTATAGCCAAGATTCAAAACTGACTGGATATAATGATCACAAGGATGGAAGTAGCACAGAAATGAATTGGTGATATAAAAAATAAAATTATGGAAAATAATGAATCTGAAAAAGAAAAGGGAAAGAAAAATACTGGATTATGAATGTAAACTTAGGGAACTCAGCAACTCCATAAAGAGTAATAACATTCACATCACAGCAGTTCCAGAAGAAGAGAAGGGAAATGGAGCAGAAGGTTTATTTGAGCAAATTATAGGTGAAAAGTTCCCTAATCTGGGGAAAGAAACAGATATCCAAATCCAGGAGGCACAGAGAACTCCCATGAAAATCAACAAAAGCAGGCCAACACCAAAACATATCATGGTAAAATTTGCAAAATACAGAAGAGATAAAGAAAGAATCCTGAAATCAGCAAGGGAAAAGAAATCCCTAACCTACAAGGGAAGACAAATAAGGTTAGCAGCAGCTGTCTCCACCAGAAACTTGGCAGGCCAGAAGGGAGTGGCATGAGATATTCAACGTGCTGAATGGGAAAAATACTCAGCCAAGAATACTTTATCCAGCAAGGCTGTTATTCAGAATAGAAGGAGAGATAAAGAGTCTCCTAAGCAAAAATTAGAGTTTGCGACCACTAAACCAACCCTGCAAGAAATATTAAAGGGGACTCTGAGTGGGAAAGAAAGACCAAAAGAAACAAAAACTACAAAGGAACAGGGAAAATCTCCAGAAACAACAACTTTATAGGTAATACAATAGCACTAACTTCATACTGATCAATAACCACCCTGAATGTAAATAGACTAAATGCTCCAATCAAAAGAAACAGGGTGTCAGAATGGATAAAAAACAAGACCCCATCTACATGCTGCCTATAAGAGACTCATTTTGGAACCAAGACACTTCCAGACTCAAAGTATGGGGATGGAGAACAATCTATCATGCTAATGGACGTCAAAAGAAAGCTGGAGTAGCCATACTTATATCAGACAAACTAGATTTTAAACCAAAGACTAACAAGAGATGAAAAAGAGCACTATATAATAATAAAGGGATCTATCCAACAGGAAGATCTAACAACTGTAAATATTTATACCCCCAACTTGGAGCACCCCAATATATAAATCAATTAACAACATACATAAACTCATTGATAACAATACAATAATACTAGAGAATGTTAGCCCCCTACTTACAGCAAAGGACAAAGAAAATCAACAAGGCAACAACGGCTTTGAATGACACACTAGACTAGATGGACATAACAGATATATTTAGAACATGTCATCCTAAAGCAGAATACACGTTCTTTTCGAGTGCACACGTAACATTCTCCAGAAGAGATCACACACTAGGTAACAAATCAGGTCTCAACCAGTACAAAAAGATTGAGATCATACCATGATTATTTTCAGACCACAACTCTATGAAACTTGAAGTCAACCACAAGAAAAAATTGGAAAGACCACAAATACATGGGGGTTAAAGAACATCCTATTCAAATATGAATGGATTAACCAGGACTTTAAAGAAGAAATAAAAGAACACATGGAAACAAAAGAAGATGAAAACACGACAGTGTTTAGAATGCAGCAAAACCGGTCCTAAGAAGGAAGTATATAGCAATATAGAATATGTAGCAATACAGGCCTAACTCGAGAAACAAAAAAAGTCTCAAATACACAAACTAACCTCATACCTAAAAGAGCTAGAAAAGGAAAAGCAAGTGAAGCCTAAAGCCAGCAGAAGGGAAATAATAAAGCTTTGAACAGAAATAAATGACATAGAAACAAACACATGAAAAGAGGCTCAACATCACTGTTCATCAGGGAAACACAAATCAAAACCACAATGAGATACCACCTCACACCTGTGATAACAGCTAAAAGTAACAGCACGGTAAACAACAGATGTTGGTGAGGATGCAGAGAAAGGGGAACCCTCTTACACTGTTGGTGGGAATGCACACTGGTACAGCCACTCTGGAAAACAGTATGGAGGTTTGTTAAAAATAGAACTAGCCAATGACCCAGCAATTGCACTACTAGGTATTTATCCAAAGGATATAAAAATAGTGATATGAAGGGGAATATGCATCCTGAAGTTTAAAACAGCATTATCAACAATAGCCAAGTTATGGAAAGAGGCCAAATGTCCATCCACTGATGAATGGATAAAGAAGATGTGGGGTGTGTGTATACGCGCGCGCGCACACACGCGCACACACACACACACAACGGAATATTACTCAGCCATCCAAAAGAATGAAATCTTGCCATTTGCAACAACGTGGATGGAGCTAGAGTGTATTATCCTAAACAAAATAAGTCAGTCAGAGAAAGACAAATACCATATGATTTCACTCATATGCAGAATATAAGAAACAAAACAGACAAACATAGTGAAAGGGAAATAAAAAATAGAGGGAGGCAAACCATAAGAAACTCTCAACTGTAGAGAACAGACTGAGGCTTGCTGGAGGGAAGTTGGACGGGGGATGGGCTAAATGGGCGATGGGCATTAAGGAGGGCACCCGCTAGGATGAGCACTGCATATCATATGTGAGTGATGAATCACTAAATTCTACTCCTGAAACCAACACTACAATATATGTTAACTAGAATTTAAATAAAATCTTGAAAAAATTACTGTATTGATTAATCTTTCTTGCTTATAAATCTCACCATTTCCACTCAACTTTCAGGTAGGCTTCCACCCCATAATACTACTACAATGTATTCTACTCTTCTCATACTTAGTGCATTTAAAAACATTTTTAAAATAACCAAAAACACTTTCCAAATAAATCAGAAATGTAAAATATGTTTCACACAAGCAGTACCATTAAATGTTTTCTCCCCCCTTTGACGTACAATCGTTTTCACTTTTACTTTCTTGAAGTAAGTCTCATGAAACAAATATCAAAAGGGCACTCAAAAAGATGTACGTTTTAAATATGTGGCAACCTTTAAACCAACCTGATCAGTCATAATCATAATCTTCCCATAGCGTAAAGTTTTCAGAGATTCTGCATCATCGTAACTTTTCTTGTATTGTAGACCAACTATTTTGATAATATTGTTTATTTCTGCATTTTCCATGATCTGTGCAAAAAGAAAAAGAATTCAGAGTATGTTAAAAGTGTTGAAGGCCGCCAAACTGGCCCAGTCACTAGAGCATATGACTCTTGATCTTAGGGTTCTAAGTTTGTAGAGATTACAAAATCTTTTTTTTAAAAAAGTGTTGAAATATATAAAAAGTGAGTCTGAATTTACATTTAAAAATTCAGCAATTTTAATAAAGTATTAAGATATCATATATATGTGGAGATATATGCAAGAAAGAGAGAGATACCTGTTTATGGGAAGCTTCTCGGACGTTAAGAATTTTTCCCCTAAGTGGAAAGACTCCGTATCTGTCTCGCCCGATCACACCTAATCCAGACACAGCCAGCGATTTGGCAGAGTCTCCCTCTGTTAGTATCAATGTACACTCCAGGGAATGTTTGCCACCTGAGAGGTATTAAAAACGACATATACTCCAAACTCCTCAATTTTACCAGTGAGAAAAATGAAGCCAGAAAAATTCATAATCACAGTGATGACAGTAAGACTGTAAGAGTAACACGATATAATAGACTTTAAATACTAATAGTACAGTTAAAATATTAAGAATATTTTATTATTGAATTCCTATCTTGAGGAAATTGATGTGATGCATGTGACGATTTTAATGAAGTAAAATTATATTCTGAACATAAAATCATATAGTCTAAGTACATGTGGAAATTGAATACTTTCTATAATTGGATAAATAAAAATTTAAATCAAAATCTTGAAAAAAAATATGAACCTTACCAGCATCATTAGCATCATCCAGCTTGGGAATACCTTTGATTTTACTATACTTTACTGATGAACACTTCTTGTTCAGCTGAGTCTGAGCCTTAAATTTCACCCAGTTCAGAATACTTTCTACAATGCCACAGTTAGAGGCCTAAAAACAAAGAACAAGCCAGAAGTTCATACACTTAGCTAAAATTAATGTAATACTTGGAATCTGTGCAGTTATATGGCCTAATGATAATAATGATACATACTAGCAAATTTTACTCTAACTCAGTAAAGCTAACTCAGGCAGCTATATACAATAGCCTATTGTACAGAAACAAAAACATGAATAAAGAACTTTCCTAAATATGAAAAAAACTCTATTATGATAAACTCCATGAGAAATACACACAGCTTTTGATACAAGTTAATTTTGTTAAATTAACAAGTAAAACCTGATCCACCATAAATTTAGTACCTGGGAAATTCTATACACTGACATTTCTCATATCCTTCAAAAATAGAAATCTTGAATTCACTATGACAAAAACTATTAATACGTAGGAAACATTAGATGAATTCAAGAACTCATGAATAGTCCTTATGCTTTAAACAAGTATGGCAACAGGACTCCAACATTATATATTGTGTGTCACCACGCAGGGAGTCAATGTGTGACGAGATGTTAACACAAAAAGAAAAAAGTGAAGAATCTCCAAGTTGGAGGTATTTATTTTTCATTATCCTAAAAAGTTTGTTTCAGGTGTATGAAATAGATTTCTGGAATGTCTGAGATATGGACTATGTTGCCAAATCTAAACTTAATCCTCTCAAAATGAAAAAATCTAAAATCTAAAATCAAATCACTTCATCATGAATGTCATAAGGGCAGAAATTTGCAGAAGCATTAATACAGGGTCCTTTGTATTCAGAATTCATTATTAGATCCAAAAGTACTATTTCTATAGACTTTACGCTAGAACCTGAAAAACAATTTTTGTTTTTGTTTGTGAGAGCCTACCTTTGAATTTCCCATACCAGAATGTGATACGTTTTTTCTATGGCAATTACACGGCACTCCCCCACCAAACTATAAACTTCAAAAGAGGAGGGGCTGTGATTTATTCATCTTTATATTCCTAGTGCAAATATATTTAAAGGTACTTCACACATGCTTCTTTAATATATATTTACTGATGGTACTGCCGAACAAAGGAAGTGAAATAAATCTTGCCAATATACAACAGATTTTGAGCAATTATTAACAGCTACAAGGATCAGTTAAAAATCTAACATTATTTATTTGTACTCTCACCTAGTTTCAGAAAGTTAAGCAGTCTAAATATGTACAAAGTAAAATCAAATTATAAAATATGTAGAATATGGTAAATTTTATATTATGCATAGGTTACCACAATTTTTTTAAAAAAACTATATAAAGGTAAAAATCAGTAGATGAAATTAAAAGGAGTAGAAAAGATGAAAGCAGAAGTCCTATAAGGACCTATCTACATTTGTCAGAGGAAAATCTGGCTGGATAATGACCAATAAAAAGCTAAAACACAATTAGTTACAGGATTCCCTTCTTTTATTCTTGGCAAAACAATCCAATGTTTTACAAAGTCTACAAAACAAAGTCTATCCTTAGTAGTTTTCAGAATTAAGCCATTAGTTTGCAGTATAAGTGCCTATGCCCACAGTTAGTGTAAGAGAGAAACTAATTGCAAGTAGAATAAATAAATCAAGAAAACTAAATCAACTTTCAATAAAAACACACTGAAAAAATAATACAAATTTTACTCACTGCTTTAAAAAATTTTTCTGACAGTTGGCATTTGGACCCAAAACTTTTGGGCTGCAGAGTCATGTTTTCTTTCGTCTGAGAATCAAAAGTTGGATTTTCGATAAGGCAATTAATAAAAACCCATATATGGTTTTTTACCTGTTGGAAACATACCCAAAAAAGGTCAACATCAGAACTGGTATTATTTAACAATTCAACAGACTATACAAAGCATTACTTACTTGAAATGGTTTTACTGATACCCCAGCTTTGTTCTTTTTCTTAACTACTTCAATCAGTTTACCAACAACTTGATCTACTACATAATCCACATGACGTCCACCCTAAAAAGGAACAAAAAAACAGAATCCAAAATCATCTATAGTTAGGGTAACAAAATACTTACATATTCATTATGTTCTCAAATCAGCACTTAATCTTTACAACTTTGTGGAATTAGTATTACAAACCCAATTATGCAGAGGCATAGGATAAATCTCAGAATTACAGAGTGGGGATTTAAAAAATAAGGTATTTTTGGCTATAGGGCCAATTAACCAACTGCATAAAGCTATACACAAAGTAAAATCAATCGAATAAAAAAACATGGAAGTGAGAATGAATACTGGCATGACAGTGGTAACAGCACTCACAAGATTTAAAATTTAGGGACTGTGACAGCCATTGCCAGTTGTCTATCCAATGCCTGTTCTCCCCTTTATTGAAAGACCTAAATTGGCTTTTACCTGGCAACATGTCCAATTGAAAATATTAACCAATCTAGGGGCACCTGGGTGGCTCAGTCAGTTAAGTGTCCGATTTCAGCTCAAGTTATGATCTCACGGCCCATGGGTTTGAGCCCCGCGTCAGGCTCTGTGCTGACAGCTCAGAGCCTGGCGCCTGCTTCGGATTCTGTCTCCCTCTCTCTCTACCCCTCCCCCCTTCACACTTTGTCTCTCTCTCTCTCTCTCTCTCTCTCTCTCTCTCAAAAATGAATAAACATTAAAAAATTTTTTTTAATATTAACCAATCTAGACTCCCTTGCAGCTAGTGGCAGCCACTTGACCCAGTTCTAGCCAAAGATGTTCATGAGGTCTACCAGATGGGATTTCCAGGAAAACTACTGTATTCCTCATAAAAAGGGAGAGATTTAGTCGGTATATGCATTTGCCCAGCCCCTTTCTCTCTCCCTAGAACTTGGAACCGAGGCATCTTAAAGGCATGAGAAGGAAAGCCACATGCTAAGGGTGGCAGAAAAGAAAGTCAGGAAGAGCCTGGTCCCTGATGATACTGTGGAGTCACAGTACAAAACTAAGAATGAGGAAAAATAAAACTTCTACATCTTTATGCCACTGTATATTAGGTATCTATTATGTAGGACAAAATGTCACCATCACTGATGCAAAATGTGTTGACTTGAGAAAGTGATGCTAGATTATAAACACTGAATATTAAAAAAAAGTTAAAACTTGAACAAGAGTGACAAATGATCAAATCATTGCTTTAGATTATTCTAGGATACATGTTTGTATTGCCTAAGACTTTATTATGATCGATGGACAAATGCTGTTAGATGAGAACAATTTCATTTGCTTTTGAAATCCAAAAGCCTACGTAAGACAGTTCAAACTCCTTAGAATGGCATATAACATGTTCCAAAATCTGATCCCAAAACAGATTCCTCTATTATTCTTTTACATTCCAAACTAGGAACACAGAATAAGGAATGTGTTAATATTCTAAATTCATAAAAATGTGTTAACATTCTAAATTCATGAAATATATTCAACCATAAATACTCAACATATAAACTTAATGCTCAGTGGGTGTTTAAATAAATTATAAGACACCTATTTTCGTAGAAAATAAGCTTTCGTTTTCATAAGCCAATTCTAATTTCACAAAAGCAGATTTGTGGTTTTTTGTTATCGTTACTGTTGTTTATTTTTGCTGTTTTTAATGAAGCACTGTTCTACCACTGACGTGGCAACACAGCACTAGCCTACTTACTTTTGTTGTCGCAATACTATTTACAAAGCTGATTTGCTGGAATCCCTTTTCACTCAGTGTGAGACAAACATCCCATCTTTCATTTGCAAGTTCATGAATAACTTTCAGGGCCACTCCAGTTTCGTCCAATTTGTCTTTCACATAAAGATCTACGTAACTGCGAAACCCATTTACCTATTCATTTGAAAACAAAAATAAACAATCTTAAAATTGGCAGTTCAACTAGGTGAATGCCATCAGGTACTCTTATACTTTTATTTCCCCTCAATCACAACAGCTCTTATTCTTCAGATCCAAACCTTCACGACTTCCCCCATTCTATTCCTTGATCCCTACCCTTTTTAAAAAGGAATCCATTTCCATATGTACTTGATAAGAAGAGGTTATGAAGGAACAGCTGGACAGGTGAATTATTATAAAATTTTTCAGAAGTTTAAGTTTTAAAATGACAAAGTAGACTTCCAGTTGAGTTCAGACACAGAGAAGGCTTAAATAAATGAATAAATAAATAAATAAATAAATAAATAAATAAAGAGGAGCGCCTGAGGGCTCAGTCGGTTAAGCATGTGACTCTTGATCTCGGGTCAGGTCAGGAGCTCACATCCCAATCTCAAGGTTTCTGAGATGGAGCCCCACATCAGGCTCTGCACTGACAGCACCAAGCCTGCCTGGGATTCTCTCTCTCCCTGCCCCGCCCCTGCTTGCTCACGCTTTCTCTCTCTCTCAGAACAAAAATAAACTGAAAAAAAAAAATTCTTTAAAAAACAAGAAAAGAAATTTCTGCCCTTACAAGAAAATCAGACAACACACTGATTTTTCAAGAACTGTCAAAAACTTGAATTCATAGGACAGCTGGCCATCCTGAGTCTGAAGAGAAACAGGTATCTATAGAGAGACACAGAATACTAACCAATTTGCTTAAGTGAGGCAGAAGCTACCTAATGTCATAGAAGTGAAAAGGAACCGTAAACAAATTGACGAATTTGACCAACTGTTGTAGGACAAATGTGGACAGCATGGGTGTGTGATGCACTTGAAGGATGTCATCATAAGGGGTTCCTACACTTACAGGCTTTTCCTCCAGAAACCCCAGCAGGTTCTCACAGGGAAGGTGAGAGAAAATCTAGAGAAAGTTCCCCACCATGGTGCTGCTGGTTGGGGGAAGAGAATAGCAACCACTGGGAATTTCACCCAGAACTGTCTCCTTTACCCCCATCCTATCCACAGAAAAGTGGGGGGGGGGGGGGACGGACCACCTTAATTTGCAGAGGGGGAAGGATACTGCTGGAGAGTATTAAAATATTACTATAGCAGGAATAAAATAATTCTACCCAGCCCTTCCTCAGCCCACCCCTGTCTCATTTAAGGATAAAAAAAGAAGTTTATTTTACGGAGGAGGGAGCCTGGAGAATACTAAATGAGAATGCTGGTGGACACTTGCTGCAGTAGAGCACAACGTGCAGGAGCTTAGGACAATACCAAACTGTATAATATATGTGTAACTGGAATACCAGAAGAATAGCAAAGAAATATTTGAAGAAATAATAGCCAAAATCTTTTCAAAATTAGTGACAGACACCAAACAGATCCAAGACGTTCAGAAAACAGAATGAAAAAAATACAGTTATCAAAAAAACAAAATGAAACCCCCATATAAACACCTAAGCATATTAAAAGAGAGAGAGAGAGAGAGAGAGAGAGAGAGAATCTTCAAGTCAGCCAGAGGGAAAAATAAACACCTTGCCAACAGAGGAAGAAGGATAAGAACTACAGCTGACTTATCAGAAACCATGCAAAACAAGAAGACAACAGAATGACATTGAAAGAAAAATATCATAAACCCCTATTTCTATATCCAGTGAAATTCCGTACCGTTTGAAAGTGAAGAAAAATACTCTTTCAAACAGAGTAAGAGAATTTATTGCCAGATCTACCTACAAGAAATTAGAGATCTCCAGGCAGAAGGAATATGATTAAGATTTGAAACTAAAATCTACACCAAGAAATTAGGAGCACTAGAAATGGAATAAATGAAGGTAAAATAGAATCCTATGCTGTATTTTTAATTGTTCTAGAAGATAACTGAGGGCGTAAAGCAGTTAGATTTAACTATAAGCTGCCCACAAAATAACAAAGCATTTACTATTTTAGAAGACACTCACAGGCAATTTCTTTCCATTAAACATGACCTTGACCCCTTTGCATGAACCAGCCAAATCATAAGCTCTTCTGGTCATGAGGGCCACAATATCCTTGTCAAGTTTTTCCATCTTAAATTTAGACAGATCTGGTTGGAATGTTATGCATGTGTAATCTTCACCATCAAAATGTTTAATTTTGGCTTCAGAAGTTTTCATCATGTTATTCATCCATGTCTTTAAAAGAAAAAATATTTAAATATTTAATACTTCTATATTTTATAATACATAAAGACTCAGCTCATGAAAACAATCATTTACCATAACTACATCCATTTTCCAGCTTTGCAATAAACAAATCCTGGAAACTGATAATATCAGAGATGAAAAAAAATTTAAACACTACTACAGTATTCCCCTTTCTCTATGTTCCAAGACCTGCAACCATGGATAGTATCAAATCCTACATATACTGTGTTTTTTTCTATATGTACATATCTAAGATAAAGTTTGATTTATAAATTAGGCACAGTAAGAAATTAACAATAAAATGGAATAATTACAATATACTGTAATAAAAGTTATGTGAAAGTGGTCTTTTTCTCTCTCAAAATACCTTACTGTACTGTAGTCAAGTTCCTTGTGATGAAAAATGCCTACATGAAGAGATGAAGTGAGGTGAATGATGTAGGCACTGTGACCTAGTATTAGGCTACTAACTAACCTTCCAAATATGTCAGAAGGAGGATCATCTGCTTCTGGACCACGGTTTATTGCGGATTAACTAAAACCATGGAAAGTGAAACCACTAGATAAGGGGGGGTAGGGGGAACGCTACTATAATAACCTCATGTTGAAAATAAGCAAAATGAACTGCACAACTTTATATGCTGTTAATAACTTTCAAATTCTTCAACATGACTATTTAGAATTTTACAAAAATAAGTATGATGCTTTTCCTGACAAAATTATTTTAGCTATATAAAATTTCAAACTTTTTCAAAAGTCTACCAGAATAAAAATAAGACAGAATTCTGAAATAGGAATTTGATGAACTGATGAGGAATTTTTCAAATATGCTAAGTGGATGCATTTCAATTAATCTGTAAGGTTAAGGACATTTTCAGTAATGCTCAATTAGATTAAAAGAAAAGTCTATTAAATAAAGCACTTTGCTTTCAATGAACAGGAAAAAGGTTTATGTAAAAATCTAGGCATTCTTAAGTCTTTTCACTCTATTGATGTGCTTACTGCTTAAAAAAAAAGTTGTACAGGCATCAATGCAATTTACCTAAGGTTCTATTATCTTATTAGCAAAGCAACAAAATACAATTTTTAAAAAAATTAGACACATTTCTATCATACCTGCTTAAAACTATGCTTGTATTCTTTGCAAGCAGTCTCTACTGTAAACTTTGTACTGAAAATATTACAAAGTTTTGCACCATAACCATTGCGACCACCTGTAAGAACAATTAAATGTGAAAGGTTTAACGAAAGGGATTTTAGGGAACTTGGTTAACTTATCTACCATAGAGCAGATCTGTGCAAAATAGTTCCACTTACTGCATTACCTTAATAATCATGAATTGAATATTTCAGAGTATATTTGGATTTTTTCATTTAAAGAAAAATACAATTAAGATTTAGCACATATGATAATATAAATAATATGCACTTTGCAGATTCATTACCTTCATCACAAAAAAATTAAACTTGCTATCTCCTATAATCAAGTAAGTATATATGAGTACAAAATCTGAGCTTTCTATCAAAGTTACTTCTCTATTACAAAAATTTAATCTACGTCACTTCCTAAAGCCTTGGTTTTGAAAATAAATAAATAAAAACCATCAACCCACTTGAGCAATGGAAATAAGTAGGGAAACATTTGGTTTTGATCAAAGCACTTTCAACTCTATTTACAAAGCCTAGATTTCCAATCTCAACCGTCCTAAAACAGTTTAGAAGTAATTTAACTGATATCAAACAAAAGACATGGTGCTTATGTAACAAGAAATTCACATACACAGGAATTATACATCTGACTTTCATTAGTACTCTAATTCAAAACTCAAACTGTCAGCCAGGTTAGAGTTCCAGGAGTTCTAGCATGAGCCAATGCACTATCAATTAAGCTTTTAAAATGTCTCTGTCGGACATAATACTTACACATGATAGTTTTTTATAGACATTAATTCTGAAAATAATTTTCTCACAATAAAACTACATAGGTTTCCTTTTCTGTAATATTTAATATAGGAATAGTTAAATTTTATGTTGAAAGCATAAAAAATTCAATAAAAATTCTGATCAGCCATTTAGACTTTACCTGTTACTTTTTTCTCATCATCATCATAGTTACTGGATGTTAAAAGCTGTCCAAAAATTAATGCAGGAACATAAACTTTCTCTACTTTGTGTTCTACTACTGGAATGCCTTTCCCATTATTCCAAATGCTTATAATGTTAGATTCACTGTAAATAAACAAGCAGAGTTTAGAGCTTAAAATGGTTTAAAGATATGTTAATTTCCATAAAAAATAAAGTAATCCAGAACAAACCTGAGTAACTGTAAGCTAAACTAAAGCCATTACTAATTAGAAGACACTCATCTTTCAAGAAAATACTTGCTGAGGATACACATTTCTATCCTAGTCATAACTCAAATTAGGGCCACTAAGATCTGCAGGTAATATTGAAAATTTTCTCAGGAAAAGAAACTTCTTAGCCTCCCAGAAAACAGTTAAAGCAGTGAAGCTTTTACAAGAAATCAGCTAGCTACAGGGGAGCCCGGGTAGCTCAGTCAGGCGTCTGACTCTGGATTTCTGCTCAGGTCATGATCTCGCAGTTCAGGAGTTCAAGCCCTGTGTCAGGCTGCTTAGGATTCTTTCTCTCTCCCTCTCTCTGCCCCTCCCCCACTCCCCCCCCCCCAATACACTTAAAAAGAAAAAGCCACAGATCCGTTTCTTTTCAAATACATTAGCCATGATCTCTTCCTGCTTCATTCTACCAGGATACCACCTGTGAATCACAAGCTCTGCAGAACCAGCTGCCATTGCCATTTTCATTTCCTGCCTGTTGCTTCAGTACATATGGAAGAGGACAAACAGCCTGAAATGTATTCCATTCTCAGACTAAATATTACAGGGTTGTTTTGCATTGTAGCAATCATTGTTATAAACTAATTTTAATGGTTTTAAAAAATGTAGATGTTACCTATTTTAGGTTTTTTGGGTTTTCCTATCACAAAACCATCCATTTAAGCCCTGAATGGTATACAATAGAGGCTCCTATAGCTAACATCGACTTGAGGTAGGCAATAGTCCTGATGGAAAATTTTGTCTACTCTATCATTTTGAGTAGTACATACTATGATCCTTTAACCCATTTAAGAGCCAAATTTGCAAGGAAACACAGCATCATAACCAACACTGAGAACTGGCTCTCAAAGTTACCATTTGCCAATCTAATTCATAATTATTCTTAGATATACTAAGAATTTAATGTGAATTTCACTCACATATACATACCTTAATCTCTGAAGAATTTTTAGAAGTACTTATTAAGACTAAAAAATTGCTATAAAAGCCAAAATTAAAGTCATATATCCAGAGGGAAATCAGTTAATTAAATCAAGAAAGAAACAAACTAAAAAATAACTTTTAGCAGCACATCATCTTCTTTCCCTAAATCAGCAACCAACTTTTCTTTCCCTCGTTCTCCAACACAGGTTCAATTCTCCAAATGTCCTAGGCTTAAATTTTGATAGCATTTTTTATTCAGATCTCCGGATCATTCTCTAGAGTCCCTAGTCATCAAGACTTATTAGTATGTCCTTAGATTCATTTCATATCAGTATTCGGTCCTTTCTTCATTCCAAATACTAATACACGAAGCTAGCCTAGTTATCACCTTAAATACTGTATACAAAGCTGAAAAGTCCTCCACTACATGTTTACAGCCATATCCTTAATTATAGTCAAATTTAATTCCACTATTCTGCAACACATATCCTATTTTTCCTTCAGGTCAGTTTTAATACTTGTCCATGTTCATTCTCAATTCTTCCATTTCTTTGTTTACTGGTCTTTCCTTTGCCTTTTTAGTCTCTTTGGCCAAAATTTACCCTAACTTTGAGAAGTCAGTTTATGACTTCAGTTCTCCATTAAGCCTTTTACCCAGCCAAAATTATATACCAAAATTTGCTTATATACCAAAATTAGAAAAAAATAATCTAAATTATTTATTGGGGACCTCAGGAGATTAGATTATCTCACTTGTAGGTAAACACCCTCTACAGAATACACAGCTGAATGTTTAAGCATGTAACAGTTTCAAATTGCCTAGTGTACCTCCACTTGTGCCTCCTATCTCCAGAGGTAATAGTGGGCCCTAGAAACACAGGCCAGAAACTACACTACTTTTCTGACTTCCAAATACTTCTTAGCTTAAGCTTAAAACCTATAATTATTAAGTACCTATTTTCTATAAGAAACTTCATGGAGCTTAAAGTTAATAGAGAAGAATCCTAAAGGAAATAAAGAAAGGCAATGAAAGTTACAGACCTTAAATATCTCAGAATGACACAAAAGCCAATACAGTCAAGAGTAAACCCTTAAAATGTTTTTCAACCAATTTAGTATATCATATATGGTACTATAATTAAGATAAGCATTTTGTAAATTCATTATCACAGTTAAAAAATAAATAAATAAGGCTTCACATCTACATTCAGTAAGCCTAAGTATGAAATCTGAATTTTCTATCGGTCACCCCTCGCTACTGAAAAATCCCAATCTGCATCACTTCCCAGATCTGGCATTTATTTCTGTAAGCTCTAAACAATGCTTCAGAGTTCTATAATATAATCTTTGTTCCATTAATAATCTTCACAGAAATATTAAGAAAAAGAATACTGTTTGAATGAGCTACAAATAAAGTTTCAAAATAATTAAAACTAAAAAGAAACCTGGAAGACAATCTAAATATCTAATATTCATCAACTGGAAAAAGGTTAAATTATGATATATCAACATGATAATTAGTAAGTTACAAAGATTTAGGTAGATCTATATAAGTTAATAACAAAGGCTGTCCACAATATGTCAAATAAAAATGGAAAAAGCATACAATCCCAATTTTTAAAAAATAAAAATATATCTGTTGATGTATTTCAATAGGAGTGTGTACTATTTTATAAAGCTATGGATTTAAGAGTTTTAACCCTACATAAACAAGGACACTTAAACTAGAGGGAGAGTTAGAATTCTGGTTAATATGCTTTCCACATTTGTTTTTAATCAGATAGCTGCCAACAAGTTGTTTCAATACTAACCATCATATTCTATTACTTAATGAGTTTTAAGTTCTTCTGTAAACAGTTGCTCCAAATTCTAGCAAAGCTGCCCAAATTCTGGACGGCACCCCCTGCTAATATATTCTTATGCCTTTTACAACCATGGCTGTTATTTAAACTTTACCTCCACATTAGAGTACTATTGAAAAAGAAAGAATAAGAACTAAGCTATCCACACTTAACCCATTAACTATCAAAATTTAACCTCTCCTTTACAAAGAGTTCATGTACACATGTGCAAAAAGAAAATTTTAAATCTGCTATACAAAAATGTTAAAAAGAATGAAACTCAGAGGATATCAAAAATGAACAGCAGAGAACACTGGGTCAATGAAATAAATAGCAGAATAGCAGTTTCCCATTTCAATTCTGCTTTTAATAACTTCTTTAAGGGCGCCTGGGTATCACAGGCAGTTGAGCATCCGACTTCAGCTCAGGTCATGATCTCCTGGCTCATAAGTTCAAGCCCCGTGTCAGGCTCTGTGCCTACAGCCCAGAGCCTGAAGCCTGCTTCAGATTATGTGTTTCCCTCTCTCTCTGCTCCTCCCCCTCCCCAGCTCGCACTCTGTCTCTCTTTCAAATATTTAAAAAAAATTTTTTCAAAAATTTTTTTCATAAGTTAAAAAAAAAAAATGAAAAGGGAAAAAGATCACTAAAGGCACTAGTTACATAGAACTACTTTGTCCAGAATCTATAATAAATTTAAAGGTAAAGCACTCCACCAAGAGCCACTATTCAGTCTACAGCGTTGTTTTATAGCTCAGTTCTTCATCACTTTGTTATGACGGGATCCTGTGTAAGCTGTTTTAAGTCCATGTTGTTGGATTAATGTGGCCAAAACAATTAAGATAAAAGAACCAAACAGCTGTAATCATGTTCATCAAGAATGTATTTAAGAAAGAGCCCCTTCTTCCTTAGTTTTCAGTAAAAATCTTTACACTCTGAACTTTAAAAAGCTTAATGTTATCTAACATTCAACATCTATTACTCCTCACTAGCTAGCTCTCCTAAAGCACATTAAATGATACTGTTCTTAACTGATAATTTCCTAAATATAGAAAAAAAGTAATCTTGAAGCTAAAATTTCATTGAAACTATTTTAAACTCTGCATAAATTACAATTTATAAGGGTCCTATGCACTTTACCACGTAAATCCTCAAGAATGTATTTGTTACAGAAAGGATCCAAAGGGGGGAAAAATGGAAAGAAAAAGAAAAATCTAGAACTTTAACAGCACAGTTATGCAGTAATATTTTCATATAAGATACTGTTTTATATACATATATACATGAATCGTAACCATACCATCTAAAATTAGATTAGTGACAGTAAGACTAAACCTGAATTATTAAATGTTCACATTAGAGAAAAACCGTAACATCATTCGAAATTACTAATAAGATTATAAATAATATAAGTAATGCAATATTTTACAAAAGCATGCTGGCAAAAACAGGATAAATGTAACAGTAATATTTCTATCTTAAAACTGTATTATTTTCACTCCCTTTCAATTCTCCAAAACAAATCACCATAGCGAGATCTAATTAGCTGAACACCTGGTATATATTCTATAATACCAGCAGTTCCTAATTTACAAATGATGTTATAAATAATGGAAAAGTCCAAATACTGGTCATAAAAAATAAATTTTACCCATAATATAATTGGAAGAGTACTAGCAATAGCCCTTAGCCTTGACTCCTAAAGCCAAGACAAAAAAGGAAACCTCAAGTGACCACTGTATCACCTGAAACAATAGCTGCAGCACTAAAGAGAGAGAAAAATGGTTTCCAAGTGTTCCCATAAGGAAGTGCTTTGGAATAAAACATCATGAATGAGAGAGAAAACTATAAAAGTATACTATATTACGGCTAAAAGGGGCAAAAATAACAATGTCTCATGCAACAGGGAAACTTTAGGAGTACTAATTGTATACAGTATTTGAAGAGTATTCAAAAGCTGGGGGCTATCAGAATAAAACAATTTAGCATAAAAAATTAAACTTGAAATATACTTACGGATCAATAGAAACTTTAATACAGGTCATATTCTTATCCCTCTGTTTATTGTCAGCTGCATTAACTACAAATTAAATATTGTGATGAGTAATAAAATAAATACATGACACAACTTCATGTGCATCCCAACTTGATATAAATATTTACAGATAGTAATAGTTAATGAAAATTATTACTAATTTCTAATATAAAACTTTATTTTCCAAATAATATTCTTAAATTTTATATCACACTAAATTACTATTGTGTTATCTACTACAAACAAGGGGTAGGGGAAGGGTAGATTTTGTGATATATAAAAATAATTAAAAACAAACATCTGCAGGCTATAACCCCCCTAATCCAGGTGAGGCCCAAAAGAAAAAAATTTGAATTTAATTATACTGTATCTTTCTCTTGATATCCTTCAATAAACTAGTGGTTTTATAGACAGGTTGAGATAAAATAAATTATTTTTAAATTAAAAAGGCAACGTCTGGGGCGCCTGGGTGGCTCAGTCGGTTGAGCGTCCGACTTCCGCTCAGGTCATGATCTCGCGGTGCGTGAGTTCGAGCCCCGCGTCAGGCTCTGGGCTGATGGCTCAGAGCCTGGAGCCTGCTTCCGATTCTGTGTCTCCCTCTCTCTCTGACCCTCCCCCGTTCATGCTCTGTCTCTCTCTGTCTCAAAAATAAATAAACTTTAAAAAAAAATTTAAAATAAAAAAAAAGGCAACGTCTTCAGCATCCTTAGAAATCAAAACTAAATCTTATGTACTATAATAATATATTTTCATATATTAATCACTGCTGTGGTTAGACACATGACTACACAAATTTGAACGCAAGCTAGCTGTCAAATTTAACTTCAGTCACAGAACGACTATGTTCCTGGTAAACACTATGTAACATAAAAGTAAAAGTGAGTGGATAGCTGGGAAGCAAGAGTGAAAGGTATAAAATGCAAGTAATCAGGTTTACTCCCCTACTCTTTCCCCAAAGGAGGAAAGCTGGAGGAAGCTCAGAGAGACCCACATAACCCAGCTGTCGAGGAAATCTCAAGTGGCTGATGAGGTAGCAGAGCCCAGAGGCTCTAGAAAGTCCTTGACTAAAAATATTTCCAACGTGCAAGCATTCCCTAGCAATCAAATGAGCATCCACATTTCATTGATTTAATTAATCCTATGATTTGGAAAAAAAAACAGAGATCATTCAGAACAATGATTGCTTCTGCCCAACAGAAATGACTGATCTGTTGGTAAAAACCACAATTTTACATGTCTCACTGCAAACTCACTAAATCTTCAAGGATCAGGTCCTGTAATCTATATTTTTAACATGCCCCCCTAGGTAAAAGGGATGCACACACAACCTGCAATGACTACACATACAAGATACAAACCAACTTTGGATTACTGATCAAATACAACAAATTCATTTTATAAATAAATTCAAAGGTATGTGCACAAATATGAAAATATTACAGCAAGTGACATAAATTTTCTGAAGAACATTATATTCAGCACATAAGCCCAAGATATGCCTTTAAAATTTATACTGTAGGAGCGCCTGGGTGGCTCAGTCGGTTAAGCGTCCGACTTCGGCTCAGGTCACGATCTCACAGTCTGTGAGTTCGAGCCCCGCGTCGGGCTCTGGGCTGATGGCTCAGAGCCTGGAGCCTGCTTCCAATTCTGTGTCTCCCTCTCTCTCTGCCCCTCCCCCATTCATGCTCTGTCTCTCTCTGTCTCAAAAATAAATTAAAAATGTTAAAAAAATTAAAAAAAAATTTTTTTTAAATAAAATTTATACTGTAAGTCTAGCTTTATTTACATATTGATGTATATATATACACATCAATGGACACAAATGCATTAAATCTTAAGCAAGTACTCACCCAAAATTTCATCAAAGATCTTGTATAAACCTGGCACAAAGGTAACCTCTCTGCAATTCATTCCTACATCTTCATCATATACCCACATTAGCTGCATTACGAGAAAAATTCAAAAGGAATTATTGGGTAAAAAAGCATTTAACATCAATTTTACATAGTATAAACCCACATCTGTCATTTCCTCTGTTAATACTTAGACTTTCAAAGTAAAAACACACTACTTCAGTTCCAATCATCTTCACGACATTCATATCCAATTTCAAAAGTTTCAAAATGGATAAATTATTCATTTTGTATTGAGTCTGTATTCTTACACATAAAGTCAGTTTATTAATATAAGGCACCAAGAATTCTTAGAAACAATATTTAAGTAAAATAGGAAAAAAACACAAAAATATATACATATTTTACTTCATGTTTTAGATTTTTCTATAAAGAGCACAGATTAAAATAATATGAATACAGCATGACTTCAGAGTCAGAGACTTAGCTTTGAATCCCAGCTCTTATTGGCTGAGAGATCTGAGCAAGTTATTTACATTTATTTAAACTTCAGTTTCCTTGTCTATAAAAAGGGGGTAACAGTACCTACATCCCAAAATTGTTAGAATCAGATAAGATAATATGTGCAAGCCAAGTTCATAGTAAGCATCAAAGGGTCATTAGTGTATATATATATATAAACTCTACAATTTGAAGCAAACCACAGCATAAACTTAAGAATTTTTAAAAGGTTCACACGCTACCATTTTACTCTATACTCCTGACCTCTAATAGTTTTTATCTCCTAGTTTTTTTATCTTCAGCAGGAAATGAAGACATTTCTACCTACCTTAAATCTCTCTCTCTACTTTACATATGACCACAAAGACATGAAATTATGTACTAAGCATATAATCACAAAAATTTTATTAAGTAGAACAGATATACATCTCCTAATCTCAAAATCTAACAAATAATTACCTGTGTCAATGGCTCCACTGACCCAATATACGTATCAGGACGAAGGAGAATATGTTCAAGTTGTGTCTTTTTCTGATACACTCTCTCAACAGACAACTTCTTTGAAGAATCATTTTTGTTTGCAGTTTCTGACTCTTCTTTTTTTGCAGCATTGTTCTGATCAAAAAGAGTCTAAAATTAACCAAAAAATCAAATTTAAATAACCTACCAAGGGGTAAACTAAAATGTATATGGACACAAGACATAGGCTTTCTTTTTAATTATCATATTATCTCTCAGGCTCACTGATTTTTAAGCCTTTAAGAGAACACAGGTCTATTTCCTGACAGTCCAGTTCTTTTTAGTACAGTGTAAAACTGCAGTTTTGACTTAGCCCAAAAAGTAGGTAAAGTCACATGCCTACACCTATATAATCCACAAATATAAATATTTCCCAATTCTCTAAGTTTTCAAGATAATTCTTACAGTCCTCAAAAACTTTCGAAGGAACGGGAGTTCTGGTCAGGTTATAGGTTCACAATGACTAAATCTGACTAGCTGCAGGAGTCCCCAAGTCTTCCACATACCAACGCCTTGCCATTAAGCTACTGAAAATTATAGTCAAGAGTAGGCAAAAGTAACCTACACAAAACAGTAACCTATGTAGTTAATTAATATGCACTGATATTGCTGAAAATACTAAGCATGGTTTATGAAATCTCAAATTTCACACTTTTTAGAGGTCATGCCAATAATTCCTTACATATCAGTGCTAGGTACCTCATTACTGAGGCATCCCATGATTCTAGTTTCTATGCCAATTCCAAAGAGACAGAGGTTGGTGATCTTAATCCTAACCATTCCTACAGTACATAAGGATCCCTAATCCAATTCCCGAGGTCTAGAGATTTCCCTGTCTTCTTAATAGCAGCAGAGAACACACGCTTCTTCTGGAATTCCCTAATGTTGACAAATAAGACATCTCACTAAAAGAAAGGTGTTATGCTGACATATTTTTTTACAACCAAAAAATAATTCACATATAAGACACAATGAAAATTGAGATATCTTCACAGGTCTTTGAATTTAGTAGAAATGAAGCGGTCAGAAGACAAACAACAAAAGAGGTTTTGTTTTGTTTTGTTTTTATGCATTTGAACAAGTCACTTCAATTCAGGTCCTACATATAGGACCTGAATACATACCATCCATACATACCATTATCTTTAAAGTTAACATTTGAAAAAAGGTCATTACATAGTCTTGAAATTTATGTTTAAAAATCAAATGCAGAACCTCTGAGCAGTCTAAACCAGGACAAGAATTGTAACATACAAACTCTATGGAAATTCACACATTAATTAAAATCTTCCAGTGCCATAAATTTAACATAAAAGATACTTAATAATATTTCAAAATAAAGTATTATAAATAACTCATTTTCTGTATTTTAAACTATATTCTTATACATTCTTTCATTTATACATTACACTGCTCAATTAACAACAGCTTTGGATAAAAGAAAATAATTGTTTCATAAAGTCTTCACATTCTATTTCTATCAAGAGTTAGATGATGAACTGGCGAGAAGTATGAATTATATTTTAAAAATACCAGACAGTCTCCAAATTTCTAATCCTGGCTTCTCATGAGATAGCTCATTAATTTATAGAAACAAATCTAAAGGTAAAAACAGAATTGATTTTTTATAATGGGTCCTCAGAATAGTAAGGACTAAGATCACACTCTTTTAGAAAGTGTTTAAAGGCAATAAATGCTATGGAATAAAAGTGAGCATTAACTTAGAACTATTTGCAATCATTGGCATAAAGGTTAGGAACTTATAATAACCATGCAAGTAAAGGCTTTCTAATCCCAGGCTACTACTCCAAATCCCACAACAAAGAAAACATCTTTGATTTGACTAAACCAAAGACAGGTCTACCTAATTTGGGCTTCCACATTTAGCCCTGACCAGTTACACTGAACTAAAAGGGCGCGCACACACAAGTATGTAAAACAAGGGTAAAGCCCTTCAGCACTCCTTTAAGAATTAACAACTTTTCCCATATCCCTTCTTCCTCCCAAGTGGATTACGAGACAATAAGGAATGTTTGCTTGCACCTAACAGATCCCTATCAAGTTCAAAAGTTGTCATTCTTGATAGGATAATGTCTCAAAAATGAGAGAACAAGTGAAACATAGTTGGCTTTGTTAAAATACTACCTGTAATTTTCTCTCAGAATAATATATAAATGTTAGAAAATAAGTTGACAAGTGCCTGTGTGGCTCAGTCAGCTAAGTGTCCAACTCCTGATTTTGGCTCAGGTCACGATCTCACGGTTTGTGGGTTCAAGCCCCACATCAGGCTCTGCGCTGACAGTGTGAAGCCTGCTTGCTTGGGATTCTTTCTTTCTCCCTCCCTCCCTTTCTCTCTCTCTGCCCCACCCCCACTCACATACTCATACACACACACCACACACACACCCTCCCTCTCTCTCTCTGCCCCACCCCCATTCACACGCTCATACACACACACAGACACCCTCCCTCTCTCTCTCTGCCCCACCCCCACTCACACGCTCATACACACACACACACACACACACACACACACACACACACACACACCCTCCCTCTCTCTCTGCCCCTCCCCTGCTCATGCTCTGTCTGCCTCTCTCTCTCAAAAATAAACATTAAAAAAAAAATTTAAGTATTGAAAGGCCTTAAAGAACACATATTATTTATAGAATATAATAAAACAAGTGTTTTGAGATCTGTCGACAATTCAATATTAACTCTCAATTTCTAAAACTTGCATTTAAAACTTTAAACCTAAGTATTTCATTGAGTCAATATTTTTAGTTAACTTTACCAAAAATTCTTTGTTTTGACTATATAAACTCTATTGCTTTAACTTTTATGTGAAAATGATAGTAATCAAGTATTTTTAAATGGGTAGCTTATTAAAACTACACTGTTTAGTGAACAAAATTATAAAGGTATATAAAAAATATGAGCCCATTATCATCAGAAAAAAAATTACTCATTATACACGCATAGGAAAAAATATAAAATACACTCAACAGAATATCATTCAAAATCATCTGTGAAAAGTAAAAATAAGTTTTCTTTTTTTTTTAATGTTTTATGTTTATTTATTTTTGACAGCAAGAGAAACAGAGCTTGAGTGGGGAGGGGCAGAAAGAGAGGGAGACACAGCATCCGAAGCAGGCTCCAGGCTCTGAGCTATCAGCACAGAGCCCAATGTGGGCCTTGAACTCACTGACCAAGAGATCATGACCTGAGCCGAAGTCAGATGCTCAACCGACCTGAGCCACCCAGGTGCCCCTTTCATTTTTTTTTCTGATACACATTTTCTAGTTTTCTACAATGAACATGAATAGAAGTATTTTTAAAGTTTATTAACCCATGTATGTGAAAATGTAAATAAGCTAGAATAAAACTGAAGGTTTCTTTTTTCTAGCGACACTGTTAATACCTACCTATTACTTCCACACTCCCAACTTTCTCACTAGAATCTAGGCAAAAAGTAAAACCAAAATAAATAAGATTGGCAGCCTTGGCATAGAAAATAGAAATTAACACTGTGGTCAGATTTGTCTTTTACTTTCCCATTCTCAACAAATGGCTGGCTCACTAACAGCAAACAGAAAGAGAAGGTTCTCTCCTGAGAGGTCTATAAGTTTTTCTGACAGAAACCTGGAATAATGTCCTGTTTATTAGCAGAAAGTTGTCCCCTAAATAATGTCCATGTCACTAAAAATCAAAATCTGGGGGTGACGGGACAGACAGCAACTGCTCGCTCCTCCCCCCCACCACAATGGGATGATCCCATCCCTAGAACAGGTATAAGTACAAACATCTTGGGCCTGAGAACTAAGTAAAATGAGAAAAATCTATTGATCATCTTCCCTCCAGCTGTTATTACCACTATCTCTAGCTAAGAGAGAAAGAAAAGAAAAGGAAAGAAAGAAATCACCAAGTAGTTCTTCAGTTTTAACACTATTACTGACGATATTCAGAAGAGATCACGAAACTAGCTTAAACAGAAACAGACCAGCAAACCCATATCTACACATTTATAAAAACACTCAATCCCACAAATGATAAAGAAGACTGATATATATTTGACACTTGTAGGCTAAAAGAATTATGCTCGTTTCATTTGGGGAAGAGAGGTGTTAAACTTCCCACATTAATGTCAGTATGTTTGGGTTTTCATTCACAACTTACGTGGTTTACCTGTAAATCTACAAGTTTTCCCAGTGAATCTCTTGTGTGATTAGCACTATTTGAGAAGCTGAAAAATCCTTATTGAGTTGCAATAATCCCCTCATCCTCCTGTTTAACTGAGACAGGTAAATGTTAGCAAAGAGGTTTGATTTTTAAATTTTTGTTGTGGTTGCTGTTGTATTCATCTTTTGCTTTTCAAGTCCTTGTTTCGCTATCTTCTTAATTTGCTTTAAGTTTTTGAATTATGCTCATTTGAAACACTGAAAAGGGGGTTTTTTGATTCAAAAATGATGATTTAAACTTTTCTTATTCTTATATGTTCATAGTAGTAAAATACCTTGTACTATCGTGATTGCACTAAGTACTCCACATTAAATAAAAATTCACAATATGCCTGTAAAAATAATCAATTACCAAAAACATTCTAAATAAATTTTAAGGTTTGATAAAAGTGAAAACTTACAATTTAAGTTTATTTGTAATTTATTTTACTGTCTAAATTTGTTTATGTGGACAAAATACCGAGCTATTTATAGTAATAAATCCAGCATCTAGTTATAATGGAATATAAGAAATCAGAGCAACATTTTGATTTCCACATAAAACTAAAGTCAATGAAAATGTAAAATAACCCCATCTGAAAATATCCTTCACATATCTAAAAACGTTTTAATTCTCTTTGTGGTTTACACATGATGCCATAAACGACTTTTTCTGAAGTTCAAAAGCTGGCTGCCAAATTAATGCATTGTTGGGGATTTTTAAATTATAACAAAAACATCAAAATAATTCATGTAATTGATATTAAAATATTATTGTATAGCACTTTTGCAATATTGCTAACTCCTAGTGAAAGAATATAGATATAACACTTATCCAAGATTCAACCTTTATCAAGAATACTTCTCAACCACCAGAAGAGAAAGAAAAACATTCCAATAAAACAAATTTTTTATTTCAGAATGAGTATGTACCAAGATCATTCTGTTTAAGAAAAAAAAAAAAAGACTGTTCCATGCACAGTTCCAGAGCTGTCATGTGAGATATAGCAATTTGGGGCAATCACCCACAGTTCCTGTTTTTCTGTGAGAGAATGAATTGCTGCCAAGGAGGGGAGAGGAGATGGTTTGCCAGTTGGTGCTAAAAAGGAACTGAGCCAGTCATTCACATAATCGGCACAAAAAATCTCACCATCACCAAGCCAACAAGAGTGGTGCTAGCAAAACCTTGGCAACAAGCCTTTTCTCCTGTCTTCTATAAATGACCCCCTTAGACTTCACATTACCCTTTTGTTACATCTCCTCCCCTTCCTTTCTCCCTCAAGACTGCCACGCTTTGATGTTCCTTTCACTCATATTTCACCTATGTAACAGAGAGGGCCATGCTACAACAAAAACCAACACTTTGTCTTCCATCTATGCTCAAGAGATGCCCTCCCAAACCAGGGACAAGGAAAGAGATGGAAGGTGAGGGATACTTAAGATCATAAGGAATGTTTAAATGTCCACTGTGAAAATAAAAAATACACTTTCTCTAAAAGGCATCCAAATTGGAAAGGAAGAAGTAAAACTGTCACTATCTGCAGACGATATATATAGAAAAATCTAAGGACTCCACCAAAAAACTATTAAAATTAACAAATTCAGGAAAGATGAAGGATACAAAATCAATATATATAACTCTCTTGTGTTTCTGTACAATGACAAACTATCAGAAAGAGGAATTAACAATCCCATTTACAACTGAATCAAAAAGAATACTTCGGGGGGCGCCTGGGTGGCGCAGTCGGTTAAGCGTCCGACTTCAGCCAGGTCACGATCTCGCAGTCCGTGAGTTCGAGCCCCGCGTCAGGCTCTGGGCTGATGGCTCGGAGCCTGTTTCCGATTCTGTGTCTCCCTCTCTCTCTGCCCCTCCCCCGTTCATGCTCGTCTCTCTCTGTCCCAACAATAAATAAAAAAAAAAAAAAAAAAAAAAGTTGAAAAAAAAAAAAAAAAAGAATACTTCGGAATAAATTTAACCAGAAAGGTGAAAGACCCATTCGCTGAAAACTAAGACATTGATAGAGAAACTGAAGACACAAAAAAATGGAAAGATATTCTATGCTTATAGAATATTCTTAAAAAGTCCATACTACACAAAGCAGTCTACAGATTCAATGCAATCCCTATCAAAATTCCAACAGCATTTTTCAGAGAAACAGAACAAACAATCCTAAAACGTGTATGGAACCACATAAGGCTCTGGATAGCCAAAGCAATCTTGAGTAAGAAGAAAAGACCTAGAGGCATCCCACTCACCACAGTTTCAAACTATATTAAAAGCCATGATAATCAAAACAGTATGGTATTGGCATAAAAACAGACACAAAGATCAATGAACAGCATAGAGAGCCCAGAAATACACCCACACATACATGGTCAATTAATTTACAATAAAAGAGCGAATAATATACAAGGAAGAAAGGATTGTCTCTTCAATAAATAAATGGTGCTGGGAAAACTGGACAGCCACATGCATGAATGAATGGGAGCCCCATCTTATACCATACACAAAAATGAACTCAAAATGAATTAAAGACTTCAATGTAAGCTCCCTGATGTGGGTCTTGACAATGATTTTTTTAATGGACACCAAAAGCAGAGGCAACAAAAGCAAAAAATAAGCGAGACTACATCACACTAAAAAGCTTCTGCACAGGGGCACCTGAGTGGCCCATTCCGTGTCCAACTCCTGGTTTCAGCTCAGGTCATGATCTCAGTTTGTGAGTTCAAGAGAGCATGCAGCCTGCTTCAGATTCACACTCTCTCTCTCTTTCTGCCCCTCCCCCATTCACACTCACGCACACTCTCTCTCAAAATACAGAAATAAACTTAAAAAAAAAAGCTTCTGCACAGCAAAGGAAACCATAAAAAATAAAAAGGCAACCTACCAAACATGATAAATCTGATAAGGGGTTAATATCCAAACTATATAAAGAACTCATACAACTCAATAGCAAGAAAAAATCCAACAAAAAAAAAAAAAATGGGCAGATTTCCTGAATAAACATTTTTCCAAAAAAGACATAGATGGCCAATACACACATGAAAAAACATGCAACATCACTAATTATTAGGGAAATGCAAATCAAAACCACAATAATAAATAAATAAATAAATAAATACCACAATAAGATACCACCTCACACCTATCAGGAGGGCTATTATCAAAAAGACAAGAAATAAGGAGTGTTAGCAAGGATGTGGAGAAAAGGGAACCTTAGTGCACTGTCGGCAGGAATGTAAATCGGTGCAGCCACCATGGAAAACAGCATGAAGTTTCCCAAAAAAAATTACAAATAGGGGGCACCTGGGTGGCTCAGTTGGTTGACTTCAGCTCAGGTCATGATCTCATAGTTCGTGAGTTCGAGCCCCCTGTCAGGCTTTGCACTAGCAGTGGGGAGCCTGCTCTGGATTCTGTCTCCTCTCTCTGTGCCCCTCCCCCACTTGTGCTCTCTCCCAAAAATAGATAAACATGAAAAATAATAATTATTTTAAATAATATTTAATAAAATATTAAATAAAAATATTATTTAAAAATATTATTATTTTTAAAAATTAGAAATAAAATTACCATAGAATCCAGCAATTCCACTTCTGGGCATTTATCTGAAGAAAACAAAAATACTAACTTGGAAAGATATATGCACCCCCATTTTCACTGCAGCATTATTTACAATAGCCAAGACACACGAGCCACCTAAGCGTCCATTGATAAATGGATAAAGAAAATGTGGTACATACGCACATACATACACACACACACACACACACACACACACACACACAGAGGAATATCATCCATCCATAAAAAAAGAAGGAACTTTTGCCATTTGTGGCATGAATGAACCTTGAAGGCATTACGCTAAATGAAATAAATCAAAGAAAGAAAGACAAATACTGTATGATCTTACTTATATTTGGAATCTAAAAACAAAGCAAAACAAAAACCCTGAATATGGAGGGTGAAGGGAACAACATGGCAGAAGGTGACCTATAGGTACAAACTTCCAGTTATAAAATAAGGAAGTCCTGGGAATGTAATGTAAAACAATGTGACTACAGTTAATCATACTGCACTGTATATTTAAAAGTTGCTAAGAGAGTTGATCTTAAAAATCCCAATCAAAAGAAAAAAAATTGTAACTGTGTGGTGATGAATGCTGACTTATTGTTATTTCACAATATTAAAAAAAAAAGAATACTTTCTCTGAGACAAAAGACATGAAAATTCTTTTCAATAGACTTGAAGAAAAAAAAGACGCATGCATGTGTACACATCTGAGAGATTATGTGGCAGCATTATGTGAATATATGGATAATCTCAATCAGTCCTCAAAGAGCTCCACAAAGTAGACAGACACCCTTATCATAATTCTCCTTCTATAGATGAGGAAATGGAAGTCTGAAGAAGTGTTTTCCCAAAGCTAATAAACTAGTACTTGAAGAAGGTGAATTATGAAACTATGTGATCTGATTTCACAGCCCATTCTCTTAAAAAGCATTGTTACACAAGATACATATACCCTAAAAAGGAAACATATTCCCTAGCTTTTTGTGTGAAAGTAAACGAAAGGTTAGTAGAAAGAGATACAAGTATACCCCAGAAGACTTTTTAATCCTGTTACATCAGGATATAAAAGATGAGGCTTTTTGGTTTTTAATGTTTTTAAAGTGGGAGGTTGTATTAAATCATGGTTACAAAGATAAACCTGGTTTCAATCCCACTTCTGCCTTAGTCAGGTGATTAATAGTTTGTTACCTAATTCTCTAACCAGCCCCACCCCCATTTCTTTCTCTGCAAATGAAAATAATGAACTCATCATACCTTTTCTCTAACGGGGGCCCTATTTTTAAAAACTATAAAAGAGGCTTAGTTTTTAAAAGCTGTACTTAGTAAAATACAACTACTGGCACTGAAATAATGAACAGATCTAAAACTACAGGTAAACACTCACCTCCATTCAGAAAAGTTAGCACCAATTATAACATTTTCTAAGTGCTGCTTTATGTTACTCGACAATGTATCTAACATCGCTACCTGACCACTTGTCTTACCAATGATAGACTTTTGAGGAAGTTGTATGTCAGTTACCCCATTTGTTAAGAATAACTGAGGTTAGGGGCACCTGGGTGGCTCAGTCTGTTGAGAGTCCCACTTCAGCTCAGGTCATGATCTCGCAGTTTGTGAGTCTGAGCCCCTCATCGGGCTCTGTGCTGACAGCTCAGAGCCTGAAGCCTGCTTCGCATTGTGTCTCCTCCTCTCTCTGCCCCTTCCCTGCTCATGCTGTGTCTCTCTGTCTCTCAATAATAAATGTTAAAAAAAATTTTTTTTAATAAAAAAAATAACTGAGGTTGGATTATGAATTCAGCTTTTTGCTGAACACTATAAAGGATACAAATAAGTACAACACATGGTCTCTGATTTTAGGGAGTTTATAACTTAATTGTTAAAGGCAAAATTATGTGTGAAAGTTATATAAAAATACTTTTTTTTTTTTTTTTTTTTTTTTTTTTTTCCCATAAGAGTAACAGGAAAGGATGAGTGTAAACTGGAGGATAAGAGTCTGGTGAGACTGTGAGCTAGTCTTGAAGAGTAATTAAGATTTATGGGGCGCCTGGGTGGCGCAGTCGGTTAAGCGTCCGACTTCAGCCAGGTCACGATCTCGCCATCCGTGAGTTCGAGCCCCGCGTCAGGCTCTGGGCTGATGGCTCGGAGCTTGGAGCCTGTTTCCGATTCTGTGTCTCCCTCTCTCTCTGCCCCTCCCCCGTTCATGCTCTGTCTCTCTCTGTCCCAAAAATAAATAAAAAAAAAAAAAAAAAAAAAAAAGATTTAGACCGGTCAAGAGCCTTCTTTTGGGAGGGGGATGGGTAATGCCATGTGTTGCTGGTATTAACTTCTATTGGGATGCTTGCCAGCATGTAGTATTAACATTGTCATTGCATGAAAGTTTACATTTTTTATAGGTATCTCTCATGACATATATTTTTAAATGTTTATTATTTTGAGAGACAGAGAGAGTGAGAGCAGAGAGAGAGAGAGAATCCCAAGCAAGCTCCACACTGTCAGTGCAGAGCCCAACATGGGGCCTGAACTCATGAACTTTGAGATCAGGACCTGAGCCGAAATCAAGAGATGGACACTCAACCGACTAAGCCACCCAGGTGCCCCTAAAGCAAGGTTCTCAATACAAATCTTTAAATAATATTTGAAAATACAATCATGTTTTCTGAATTAGAAATATTCACAGTAAACAAAAAAAGTATTCCTTGTCTCTCACTGAATTTTACTTTTCTAAAAATTTTAAATACTTATTTTTGAAAGATAAGAGTACGAGAGGGGGCGGGCAAAAAGGGAGACAGAATCCAAAACAGGCTCCAGGCTCTGAACTGCCAGCAGAGCCGGACGTGGGGCTCCACTCACCCCACTCACGATCTGTGAGATCGTGACCTGAGCCGAAGTCGGATGCAATGCTTAACTGACTGAGCCACCCAGGCACTCCTCATTGAATTTTACTTTTTAAAACACTATGTTAGTTGTGGTTTTATATATTTTTTAAAGAAACTTATGTTTTAGAGACAAATACTGAAATATTTACAGATGAAGTGACATAATTCTAGGATTTGCTCTACTTCGAAATAATGAAAAGGGGCCAACTGGGTAACCTGGAGTTGGTAATCGTTGAAACTTGGTAAATAGAAGAAGGCTTCTTATATTATTCTGGGCACCACTTTTTTATATGCTAATATTTTAATTATAATATCTTTTAATCTACCAAATTAGAGTACTGCTAGGAAAAAAAAAGATCAATATTCATATGGTAATTAACTATATTCTAATGTTTCCACAAAAGTTTTTACAACCACTTACAAATGATAAATAACAAAACGAAATTGACTAGAGGGTCTACTAATCAAAGCTTTACAAACTAAAGGTTAATTCAAGAAACTTTTCTTAGTTCAGGAAGCCTTCAGAGCTGTTGTCAGTGTTAACTCAAAATAGTTCTACTATATTTTTCACTTTTTTTAATTTCAAAAAATTAGCTTAAAATGCTATAAATCAAGCACAAACCAAATACAGTATCATAAGGAGAAGTTAATGTCAGTCTTAAACCACCCTGCTTTGTGGTTTCAGGTACTGAAATGTAAACTTTCAGGGCGCGCCTGCGTGGGTCAGTCGGTTGAGCTTCTGACTCTTGATTTTGGCTCAGGTCATGAACTCATGGTTTGGGAAATCGAGCCCCAAATCGGGCTCCGTGCAGACAGTGCAGAACAGAACCTGCTTGGGATTCTCCCCCACGCTCCCCCACACCTCCCGCCCCTCTCTGCCCCTTCCCTGCTCTCACGCTCTCTGTCTCTCAAAATAATAAACATTTAAAAATATATGTCATGAGAGATACCTATAAAAAATGTAAACTTTCATGCAATGACAATGTTAATACTACATGCTGGCAAGCATCCCAATAGAAGTTAATACCAGCAACACATGGCATTACCCATCCCCCTCCCAAAAGAACGCTATCAGGGACTAATTCCATTTTTATTTCTTCCTGTTACCCACAAGCAGGTGGCAACATAACACCAGTTTCAATACAGCAGGCAAAGTTACCCCTCTTCAGAAATAGATGACCACTGAAACAAATCCCTGAATTCTTTCAAAGGAATAATTTTCTTTCACCCGGGTTCAAAAGCATTTCATGTAAAAGCAACTTCATTATTCTGAGTGTACATTTCTTGAACTTCACCACCAACAACAAAAACCATTTATTAAACCCAGAACTGGCTACCTATGTTTATCTCATTTAATTCTCAATGAAACCTTATTTTATAGATGAGAAAACAGACATAGAAAGGATAGGTCCCTTTTGGAGTATGTGTTGGAGAAAGGATCTGAATCTACATCAACTTGACATCAAAATCCATCCTCATAACCACCTCACTATATTGCCTCCCATAAAATTAGTCTATGATCAATGATGTTGATTATGGACATAAAGGTGGTCATATAACCTGACAAATTTAAAGCAAGCATCAAATCTTAAAGCGGACTTCCGGAGTGATTAGCGTTTCAATAAACTTCTAATCCAACAAGAGGATACAATCTATAAGATTAAGTGACTTTTACTGTATTAGTTTTGTATGGAAAAAAAAAACCTTTAATAAATCAAAATTATCAAATGAATTTTCTGATACTGAATGAGACCCTCTAAGTTTCATGAAATTTTTTATGTAAATAAGTTTCCTATTGAGCTTGACAGAAAAAGCAGTCATTTTTTTGATTAGTTATCTACAAAGTTAAATACCAGTAAATTAAATATCGCTATCAAATGTCAAATGCCAACCAATTCAATCTTGGAGCAAAATGTTTACCATTACAGAATCAGAAGTCCTCAGGAACACAAATCAGGCCTGGACACTTCCAAATAGTGAATGAGAACCATCTGGCTAACTCAATTTTCAGAAGTTGTTTGATTTTAGTAACAGGGGTAAGGGCCATCCATTTGTAAAAATCATTGTTTTGCATTTATGCATTCTCCCCTCCTCCGAGAATGGACCGCACGGACCAATAATTTATAACCTCACATGTTATCTATCCCGGCTCTGATCTGTTCACCATACTACATTATTGGAGCAGCATACAAAATTCGGAAAACTCAACAATAAAAGCCTGGCAAGTCACTTTGCAAAGCACCCTGGCACCCAAACATAAGTGGTTAAAATGTTTTTCTGCTACCAGTAACATACTTTTTTTTTTTTTTTTTTTACAAGGAATACTTTCCAACACAGAACTGCTACTCAACTCCCCTCAACCTGGCCCAAGTGAAGAGAAAATGAAGCAGTGGTAGTAAAAATGCCAATATGAAAGTTTCCTTGGGTGTTTTGAAAAAGGGAAAATGCATCGAAAGTCCCTGTAAAATGTAACGCTTTTTAAATGTTTCTCCTGGAAACCAAGTCAGTTGGCTGAGCTGCGCTTTTTTTGTGTAGGAAATGACCCTGCTCTGAACTCTATGCTGAGCAAGTGAAATGCTGGTGAATTATCGATCTGCCGTGGGAATCGGATCTCTCTGGGTCTTCCCTCCTCTACTACTTCCCAGCGGGAACGGAGCGCCGAAATCCTTTAATTCCGGGGCTAAGCACTTCGGTCACCTCTCCCGCACTCGGCCCCCACCCCGCTTCACCTGCGACGCTGACGCAGGTGAACGCTTCTTTTAATAATCCCACCCGGACAGATGGACGACCTACAGCATATTAGCTGCTGCGGAAACAGCCATTCGGAATGCGCTTTCAATCGAACGAAGACTCTGAACTCAAGTGTAAATTCCCTTAGACGAATTCCCCACCAAACCCATTCTTCTCTGAGAGGTCAGAGAATCAGAAATGGTTGCATTTGCATTTCCAGGACGGACACACACACACACACACCCCTTTCTCCGGGATTTTCTCAAACCACGTTTAATAAAAGTGCTGACCCACAGAGACACCCATCATCTCATGCCTGACTGACCTGGAAGAGTCTTGAGAAAGAGGAAAAAAAGATGAAGCGAGGGCTGCCTATCAGATTCATGGTCTGTCCCCCTAAGTTTAAGCGCACGTAAGCCCCAGCAGCGGAGCCTCCATAGAGGTAAAGAAAGAAAAGGGGCGGGGAGCGGGGGGTTCTGCTGGCAGAAGCCCCGACGGGGCGCCCGTCCGGGGCGCCGGATTTCCCTCTCTTTTCCCTTCCTCCCCACCCCCGGTCCGCCCGGCGGAATTCCTCCCCCGCCGCGGGCCGGGAACAATGCCGCGGCCAGGACCCCCGCCCTCCGTCGCCCGCCACTCACCACCCAGGTCAGTGCCCCGTTGCCGCCGGCTCCCGCGCCGCCGCCGCCGCCCGCCTTGGCCATGGCGGGTGCCTCCGCTCACAGGCCCCGAGGCCGCGGCCGCCGCTCCCGCTTCCCTGCGGGCCGCCGGCCCCCGCTGCTCCGCACCGACCGCTCCGCTCGTCGTGTTCCTAGCGGCGCCGCCCCCCGCGCCCCATCGTCGAGACCCGGGGCGGACGCCCGGCCGAGCCCGCCGAGGAGGCCGCGCCGCCCGGCGCCCTCAAACTCGAGGCGCGGCGGCCGCGTCGCCCGGGCCTAGGGCCGCCGCTGAGGAAGAGGTGGAGGAGGAGGAAGCAGGAGGCCGGCGGCGACAGAGCCGCGGCGCTTCCTCCTCGCCCGCCCGCCCGCCCGCCCGCGGGCGCCGCAGCAAGCCGGGCCGAGGCCGGGAGGTGCGCGCGGCGAGCGCAGCCGGGGAGCCCGGGGCGTCCAGACGTGGCGGGGACGCAAAGGCGCCTTGTCCTTCCTCACACTCCGCGAAGGCCGGCCGCTGGGGTTGCGGGAGTCGCCGCCGCTAGTGCCGCTGCCTCAAAGGCCGCCTTCGTCGGCCGCGCTGCACCCCGACTTCCTCACATCCACACACCGACAGGGACAATAAACAGAGCCACCACCGTCGCGGTCGCCTCCCTCTTGTCCGGCATAACACCGCACACACACATTCGCACACCAGGGAGGGCGGGAGGGAGCGGCGGCCGCCCCGCTGTCAGTCAGAGCCTCGGCGCCCAATCGGGGCCTTTTAGCCGCAACCCCTCGGCCAATCCCAAAATTCCAAGCCCCCGGAGGGGCGGGACCCGAGGGGGAAACGTCATTGCGGGTAGCAACCGAAGGGAAGACTTGGGGTTTTTGTTTGTGTGTGTGTCTGTGGGTTTTCCATTTGAGGGGTGAGCGGGGGCTGCTGTCAAGGGTCGTTTGAGGGCGGCAAAGGGAAAGGGTCGAATTGGCCTCGGGTCGATTGTACTCCTCCGAGTGCGCTGTTTACTCTCAGATCGGCGGGCGAAGCCGAGGCATTTCTTTGCCTGGGGCCGCTGTGGGGGGGGGGGGGGGGGGGGGGGGGGGGGGGGGGGGGGGGGGGGGGGGCAGGAAGAAGCCGAGGGCAGTCCCAAAGGGAAAGTATTTTTAAAGAGCGGTTGTAAACCGCAGGCAAGACGTGTAGATCACTGGTGCAAGGAGGGCCCCGTGACCCCGGCCTCCCCAAGGCCCCGAGTGGACGCTGCTGTCGGAAGAATCCTCTGCTCAGACCTTCCCCTCCTCCACCTCTTTCCCTTCCGCTCCTGTCCTCCCCTCACCCTCAAAAGGGATCCGGTCAGTTTCAAGGAAACTGCATTTAAAGAACTTGAATGATAAGACGCACAGAGAACGTTCCAGGGGAGGAATGCAGCGTGGGTTGAGGGTTCTGTTTCTACTCTTTGTTGACCTTTCTCTCTCCGCTGAACAATGCGGATTTGCCACTGTCACTTTTCATTCTTATCTGTCCAACTACCTCTAAGAGGGCATGTTTAATTTTTTAAACTGCTTTCAGTGGAATTTTCAAACGCACACTAAGGAATAATTTCATTCCCATTAAAGCTTTCTAAGAAAGAAAATTACCCGTATAGCCGCACCAAAGTCTGGCAGAGGGAAGAAGGCACTACCTCACCCTGCTTTTCAATGTGATTCCATTCAACAAGTATTGATTGGATGCACACCCTACCAACCCGTGCCAGGCTCTGCGATGGGTTCGAAATAAAAAACAGGACCCCTGATTTCAAATCATGTATAATCTGGCTTGTGAGATAGACTAAACGGGGGTTAACTATTACTAAAATGAGTACTTGGGGGCATAAAGTGCCACCAAATAGCTGTGAAAAGAGAGCTTTTTAAAAGATAAAAAGCCGTATTGCTGCTTTGTGGAAAAGGCATTTTTTGTGAACTTCTCTTCCAACTGTGCATTTCCTCTCAAGGGAAAACAAAAATGTCTCAGGTCACATATTTTAACTGCCTGCTGAGTCCAGAGAGGTGGGGAACTCTGGAACATGGAAATAATTTAAACAGTTTTTCTTAATTAGCTCTCTAGTGGCCATGTAATATTTGGGACTTTGGTTTAGAACAGTGAAGCCTTTCTTTACCTTGAACTTGAGGTGCAAGCTTGTAAATCAGACCGACCAGGGCTAATCTGGGCTCTGAACCTGACCAGCTAAGTATTTGTGCCTTGTTATTTAACTTCCCTGAGCCTCTTTGTGCCTCGTTAAGATGAGGATTTTTGCTCTTGTGCTTAGTGTGACTTTACACTTCAAAGTACATACAGTTTATAAGTTTGAAAGGGGTAAATAATTTTAGAGATCGTGAGGTTTTTTTTAGAAAGATACGTGCATTAAGTAGAACCCAAGCTATAAAATATACAACCGTCTCCTTTTTTAAACTTCAGTTTTCAAAGCTCTTCAACCTCAGGCTTTAAATGAACAATACAATATATTCAAAAGTCAGATAGGTTAATTAATGGAAATTCGTGTTTATCTTTTCACTTGCCTCGTGCATGACTTTTAGCTAAGTATGAAGACTCTGTAGTAAATATAACTTGTCTTATTTTTATGAAACTGACTTACCTAAAAGAATCACAAATAAAAACGTAGTTGAATATACATGCAAATCAACAGCTTAACAGAGAAATTCATGAGGAATGGGAGAAAGTATCTAGATCAAAAATATCTCCGCCCCTGTGGCGCTTAAGTGGCTTAGTCGATTAAGCATCCAACTTCGACTGGGCTCAAGTCATGATCTCACAGGTTCAGGTTCGTGGGTTCTAGTTTGTGCTGACAGCTCAGACCCTGGAGCCTGCTTCAGATTCTGTGTCTCCCTCTGTCTGCCTCTCCGCTGCTGGCACTCTGTCTGTCTCTCAAAAAATGAATAAACAGGGGCGCCTGGGTGGCGCAGTCGGTTAAGCGTCCGACTTCAGCCAGGTCACGATCTCGCGGTCCGTGAGTTCGAGCCCCACGTCAGGCTCTGGGCTGATGGCTCGGAGCCTGGAGCCTGTTTCCGATTCTGTGTCTCCCTCTCTCTCCGCCCCTCCCCCGTTCATGCTCTGTCTCTCTCTGTCCCAAAAATAAATAAAAAACGTTGAAAAAAA
>NC_064810.1:139154098-139200146 GCF_023721935.1 Panthera uncia
TGTTGTTGTTGTTGTTGTTGTTGTTTTTGTTTTAGCGTGTGTAACAGACTTAATATATCTTTATTATTATATAATAAAAATATATTATATATTTTTATATATTTTTTATATTTTTATATATTATATATATATTATATATAAAATAAAATAAGATATAATAATATATCTTTATTATTATAAAATTGGTTGTACCCAACTTGAGCGTATCTTTCCCTTCTGGGCTTTTGTCAAATAATTTTCATTCATGTACTGAGTCATTATAGCAATAATTGCCACATTAAAAAGCTTCTATATCAGGTTTGTCGTATTTGGAATACTACTTTATTCATAGGTGCATGTTACATTTAAAGACTTAATTTCCACCCTATAGCAAACACCAGCCAAAATAAAAAATTGTACAAATCAAAATCAGTTTTGTAAACTGTAAAAATAAAGGCCTTTAACCAAACTTACTGAGTAGCTTCCATGGGAGCATATCCTAACTACTTAAAAATTTTTATTTTTAGATTTTATGTTTCCCTATTATAAAAATCAAAGAAATCTACTTCTTAAATGTCTTCTGTGTGTTGGATACTCAGGACCTGGGAATACAAAAATGTGATGGGGGCGCCTGGGTGGCTCAGTCGGTTGAGTGTCCAGCTTCGGCTCAGGTCATGATCTCACAGTTTGTGAGTTCGAGCCCCGCGTCAGGCTCTGTGCTGACAGCTCGGAGCCTGGAGCCTGCTTCGGATTCTGTGCCTCCCTCTCTCTCTGCTCCTCCCCCACTCGTGCTCTGTCTCTCTCTCTCTCTCTCAAAAATAAATAAAACATTTAAAACAAAATGTGATGAAGATGTGGTCTCTGCCTTGACTTCACACCTTGTGTCATATAGTTTTGAGCTAGTATTTTAAGTCAAAAGCTATTTTATATTTATTCATTTGCTATTCAATAAACAGTCTACCTGATGCGTCACAACTATCATTGCACATTATACACAGCAGCTAATGTAATCAATAAATAAATCATCTAAGCAGATTGTAATTCAAGACAATACTTGAGGTACCTGGCAAAGTTTCAATGGAGTTTCCACTTAAATCATGTATTGTTTCAACATTGAGATTCAGCTGGGGAGTTGGGGAAGGACTCTTTAATCTACTAAGTATTTAAATAAGTTAATGTTTGAGTTCAAGATTCAATGCCTGCCAGCTGACTTCTCCACCCCACTGTGTCAGTTCTGATGGATCCTTCATATATACAAGTAGCTGGGCAAAGAATGAGAACTAATCGTGTCTGGCCTACAGTTAACCCACTAAATGGTTGTCTAGGTAATATTGTCCAGGTAAACATTGTAAATGTAATTTAGTGTGTTAAATTTCCTTAGGAGTGAGCTTCAGGTAAAGAAGAAAGCTACCATCAATGTAATTTTTTGGATTTCAGCATTTCTATAGTAAATATAATAGACTATTAACTGATTTTTGAAAGTACTTAACTGCTGCAAATATTTTATAAGTATATTTTTACTTTTAAAAAGTTACTTAAGAACCAAAGGTAACAAATGTTTATGGATGGCTAAAGATATCAATGACTACCAAATTCCTGAGTGTTATCACCACTGGGAAGACAGATAAAGGCTAAGGGTCTCCAATTGGTACCTATAATAAGTATGGGATGTTTGTTTTGTTTGACTTTTTTTGGCCAAGTAAGCTAAGCTGATCCTCTGTTGATGTCTCTAATTACTTATAGAGACAGAAGGGACATTTTCAGATATTTTAGATGATATAGGTCAGCAATAATTCAGGGCTCTTAACTACTCTGCTGAATTATATAATATGGAGAATATAATTAGCTCATGCCTTAGTTAAAAAGGCTATACTTGCCCTTTAAATGGGATTTGGAAAGATTGGGACTCTCAAAAAAGCATTTTCGTTCTAAGGAAACCTTGCTTTGTGGGGGACATTAGATGCTATCATTCACATAATCTTCACCAACAGAATATTATATGATCCTACCATGTGTATTGCTAAGCTGTCCGGAGTCGTCTAATTCAGTTACTCAGTAGGTTTATTTATTTTAAAGAAAGAAGATAGGAGTGGCTTTCCTAACTCAGCTGTTTCCACCTCATAAGAGCTGGGAACTCTAAAGCTAGAGTTTCCAAGTTGTTTTCATTCTGTAGTCTATTTAAAACTTAAAGGTTGTGGGTGCGGGGAGCCCAGGAAGTATGAAGAATATCTACACCAGAAGAATCTAATATATAAAGCCTACAGTTACAGGGGTTTCTGGAACAGAACAAAAGAGGTACCTGCACCTTATCTAAGGTGATAACTAAAAATCAGAACTTTGAAAAGATCTTTAGTGAGCCAGTTGATAGCAAAAATGCAATTGTTCCCTATTTCCAAAATAGTTAAGCACAGATTAGCCCAAATATCTTATATAACTGATATTAGTCATATCAGTTATAATATTGTCTATAATATAAACTAATATTGTCTATTAGTTTTCTTCTTTGCTTTGAAAGTGCTGTCTGTACATGGCAATGAGAAAGAACGAAATATGGCCCTTTGTAGCAACGTGGATGGAACTGGAGAGTGTGATGCTAAGTGAAATAAGCCATACAGAGAAAGACAGATACCATATGTTTTCACTCTTATGTGGATCCTGAGAAACTTAACAGAAACCCATGGAGGAGGGGAAGGATAAAAAAAAAAAAAAGAGGTTAGAGTGGGAGAGAGCCAAAGCATAAGAGACTGTTAAAAACTGAGAACAAACTGAGGGTTGATGGGGGGTGGGAGGGAGGGGAGGGTGGGGGATGGGTATTGAGGAGGGCACCTTTTGGGATGAGCACTGGGTGTTGTATGGAAACCAATTTGACAATAAATTTCATATATTGAAAAAAAAAAAGAAAGAAAGTGCTGTCTGAATGTGGAAAGATCTAGAAGGCCCAAGAATGCTGACTCTTCAAGAAATAGATTTCTGGTTTAAACATTCTTTGAGAAAACTTAAAGAACAAGACCAGCCTGTTCAGTAGCACCAGCCAAACCTAGAAAGCACCTAGCATGTAGTAGGTGTTCAATAAATAATCACTCAAAAATGAATTTGAGACATATCAAGAAGTTCCCCGAAGCAAAACATTACCATCAAAGATAGTCCTAAAACTTGATCAGGATCCTTAAGTCTTTTGTTCTTTCAAGCGTTCTTGGTTGAATACCAGAGAGGGGTAAAGCGCCTTACATTTTATCGTTACCATTATCCAGAACTGGCCAAAGCACGGTTTCTCTTGGGGAATGAAAATCCAGGATGGTACAAGGAGAGAAAGAAGAGGTTATGGTATCAGGAGAAAGAATTGGGGATGCGGTGGGGGGAGACAGAGTGAAAAGAAAAGCATCCAATTGTGTGAAACTGAGTGGAGAAATAAATACATTTTGGCTGTGGCCTAGATCAGCTGCAGCCTTGCCAATGCTTATATTTCATTTCATCAAAGAAGGAAACCCCGTTCCCTGAGAGCCCTGCTATCTTTGGTACCTTATTGGGCAGGTGCTTTCACGCATATTAGATTAATTCACTTTCAACAACCTAAAAGAGAGGCATTATTTCATTCTTATTTCACACTCAAGGAAATTAAAAGTCATAGAAAGTCACACAACTGAGTAAGTGGTGGAACTGAAATTTAAACCCAAGTCTCTCACTCCAAACCACGCCCTTTCGTAACACTGCCAAGTTGGCTAACATTCTTGGCAATGTAGCGTATTTGGCACTGTTAGGAACTTGGCAACACTGGGGAATAATTCTGGCCCTCAGTAAAACCCTTTGGTTGTTAAATTTTATTGTTGGATATGGTGACAAGTATCTACGATTTGCACGACCAACTAGGAGTTCTCTTTGAAACCGGCCTAAATCTGCTTTGTCTTATCTTGTTACAAGAAATAAGTTGGTGTTGGAGTCCAAAGAATCATCAGAGAAAGCCTGAGGTCCGAGAATCTGTGGGTCCTGTGACCTCTGTCTCTCTATATGATTTTAAACCTTATAATCTAAACCCAGGGTTATAATTACCAAAGACACTCGAATAGCTAACTTTCCAAGACAGGGGGGCAAATAGAAAAATACCATGGGATTAGACTCTTGGATTGACGTTTTGGATAACTTCAAATTCACTTAAAGCAGCATAAAAATTCTCAGTGTTCAGTCACACAGGGAAGACTTGTTTATGGACACTCCCTCTATTATAAGGATTATTTGCTTTGGGGGGAAACTATTTTTATGTGTTACATTTTTGTATCTCCCATTTTATTTAGCATTTTGCAAATAATGTTTCTTAGTACACTAGGTCCTTGAGGTATAAATGGGTATTTTGGAAATTTTAAGTCCCAGAAACCTTACATGCTGTTATATAGTACGCATGTGTAAGGGATTTAGAAAACACATTAGCATCTCTAAGTCTGAGCAATCTTGTAATGAACAAGTCATACTTAGCCTTGAAACTATTTTCAGGAATATCTATTAACATCCTTGGAATTAATGTTTTAGTGAAAAGACTTTGGGAAATACTACCACTTTTATATTATTTCTGTTATCATAGCATGTTCATTTTATAAGTTTAAGACATAGAAATAGGGGCACCTGGGTGGCTCAGTCGGTTGAGTGAACAACTTCGGCTCAGGTCATGATCTCGCAGCTTGTGAGTTCAAGCCCCGCGTCGGGCCCTGTGCTGACAGCACAGAGCCTGGAGCCTGTTTCAGATTCTGTGTCTCCCTCTCTCTGACCCTCCCCCGTTCATGCTCTGTCTCTCTCTCTCTCTCAAAAATAAATGAACATTAAAAAAAAAAAAAAGGTAGAAATAAATAGAAAGCAAAGAAACAAAATGACCCATAATTCTACCACTCAGATAGTTACTATTAACAATTTGGTGAATAGCTTTCTACCAAAAAGTAACACACTCAAAAACATACCTTTTTAAAAAAGGAAACAATAGGCTCCAGTAAGTTACTTAACATTTAAAAATGAGTTATATCCTACCAGAATAGCTAAAATTAAAACACCAACTCTTAGTGAGGATGTTGTGGTGCAACAGAAAATGCTCATATACTGCTGGTAGTATATAGCTTAGTAAAAAAATCACTTTTGAAAACTGTTTAGTAGCAGCTGCTAAAAGTAAACACTCACATAGCATATGAGCCCAAAAGCCCACTCCTAGGTACATATAAATAGAAATGCATACTTATATATACCAAAGACATGTGTAAGTATGTACATAACAGCACTATTCATAGTAGCCTCAAACTAGGAAATCCAAATGGCCATCAACGATAGAATGGATATATTGTGTATGCATACAATGGACTACTGTTCAGCAATGAAAATGAGTGATCTGTTACACCTAATGTGGGAATTTCTCACATATAATGTTAAGTTAAAGAAGTCAAACAGAAAAGACTATATACTGCATGTTTCCCTTCATGTAAAGTTTAGAAACCAACAAAACTAATCTATAATGTTAGAAATCAAAGATGTGGCTACCTGTGGAAGGAGGATTCTGGGTACTGGTAATTTCTTTTGTTTGAACTGGGTACTGAATACATGATTCTATTCATTGTGGAAATTTGTCCAGCTTTTGTATACGAAGATTATGCTTCGATTTCAAAGTTTACTCTATAAAGTGCTATATCATGAACACTTGACCAGAAAGGGTGTGTGGAAAGACCAAATCGACGCCTCTGAGGTCATCAGTGATTAGAAGATTTGTACTCTGAATGTAAAGTGGTACGGATACTTTTATGTATTTCATGAGTGTTTTCCCTTTTCTATGTGTACAAAATGACATAAGATGAAGAGTTCTTTCAATAAGCCCCAAATGAAACTTATGTAATTTCTAATGACAAATAATAACTATAACTATTTTCGGGGGAGGGGGGCTTATTGTATATTAACACTTTGTTGACATTTCCTGTATTATCTACTTTAGTCCTCATAAGAACTGTAGGAGCTCGGAATTTATTTTTAAAGTTATCAAAATTAGAAATGTAATACCTTCTAGTTGTAAAAATCCATTAAAAAGTGTGACGATTAAGAAATGCAGGGGCGCCTGGGTGGCTCAGTCGGTTAAGCGGCCGACTTCAGCTCAGGTCATGATCTCACGGTCCGTGAGTTCGAGCCCCGTGTCGGGCTCTGTGCTGACAGCTCAGAGCCTGGAGCCTGTTTCAGATTCTGTGTCTCCCTCTCTCTCTGACCTTCCCCCATTCATGCTCTGTCTCTCTCTGTCTCAAAAATAAATAAACGTTAAAAAAAATTTTTTTAAAAAAAGAAATGCAAACAGTCCTTAACATGCCTTTTCCCCATAGATGCCACTGATTAACAAGCTGATATGTGTCCCTCCAGATCTTTTATGTGTATGTGGAAACTCACACAGGCACATAGAAAAGAGGTTGGTTATTAATGGCATTATATTATAAATACAACTCTGTAAGTTGCTTTACTTACTTTAACTACATCTCCTGGAAATCTTTCTATGTCTGTCCATAGATCATCTCCTCATTCTTTTAATGACTGTAGTGATTATTTAACCATTTCACTATAAACAGGGTTTTTCAGCCTCATTATAAACAGACACCCAGCCAGGAGTACTATTGACATTTTGAACTGGATAATTCTTTAAAGACCTGTCATAGCATTTTGAGATGTTTACAAGCATTCCTGGTGTCTACCCACTAGAAGCCAGTAGTCACCCACCTCCCCAAGCCATCTACCCACCCACCCACCCCCACTGGAACAAAATGTCTCCATTTTGTCCCCTGAGAGACAAAACCCTTCCTTCCTACCACTATCAAGAACCACTGGTACCAAAGGATATTTATGTTGTGATTTTCAATAATGTAAAATGGATTCACCAAACGTTGGTGTTGCTTATTATAAATCGCATTTTACAGGTGAAAAAAATGGAGGCTAGGAAGGTTGATGTGCCCAAGGTTGATAGGATATCCAACTGCTATAAGTAGTAAAGGTAAGATATGAACCAATTCTGCCTCCTCCAGAGTTTGTGATTTGAACCTCCTTCCCAATCCTACTGTAATTTTACTACCCAGCAGGTTGTTTCAGGGACCACCCTAAAGAAGATAGTCAGAACAGGGAGTATCACTATTGTTGATAATGGATATTAAAAAATATCCTAGTTCTGGGGGCGCCTGGGTGGCTAAGTCAGTTGAGCATCCGACTTCAGCTCAGGTCATGATCTCACGATTCGTGGGATGGAGCCCTGCATCAGGTTCTGTGCTGACAGCTGAGCCTGGAGCCTGCTTCAGATTCTGTGTCTCCCTCTTTCTCTCTGCCCCTCCCCTGCTTGTGCTCTCTCTCTCAAAAATAAATAAACATGAAAATAACTTTTTTTAAATATCCTAGTTCTGGGGCACCTGGATGGCTCAGTCGGGTAAGTGACCAACTCTTGATTTTGGCTCAGATCATGATCTCAGGGTTCATTAGATCGAGCCCCAAGTGGGGCTCTTTGTTGAGAGCACGGAGCCTGCTTGGGATTCTCTTTCTGCCTCTCCCTCCAGGTACGAACGAGCTCTCTCTAAATAAATAAATAAACTTTAGGGGTGCCTGGGTGGCTCAGTCGGTTAAGCGGCTCAGGTCATGATCTCACAGTCAGTGAGTTCGAGCCCCGCGTCGGGCTCTGTGCTGACAGCTCAGAGCCTGGGGCCTGTTTCAGATTCTGTGTCTCCCTCTCTCTGACCCTCCCCCGTTCATGCTCTGTCTCTCTCTGTCTCAAAAATAAATAAATGTTAAAAAAAATTTTAAATAAATAAACTTTAAAAGAAATTTGTAAAAAATAATGTCTTAGTTCCGATAAACATTCTTCAACTTCTTTCGACAGAACCAGGAGTTAAGACTTTTCTGCTTTCTAAAGGTACCCATAGCAGAACAAGTCATTTCTGATAAACACTTAAAGAAAACTTTTCTGAATTTTTAAACAGATAACTAATGTAGTGTCACCTTAGTTGATGTACTTAACAATGATGAAGTACCCTGAGAGCTAACCTAGTTTATATAGAGATATTAGGCCTAAAGTCAGTGTTTTAGATTTTTCTGGGCCAGGCAGCTTTGCCATCATCATCATTAGTGAGTACAGATGTGTATTAAGCTCCTATTGCATACGGTGGAACACCACTCGTCCTTCATACTCCAGATTTCCTCCCAATGCTGGGTAGACATCTTGTAACTCCAAATAACTGGTAAGGAAAATCAAGCAACAGAGGGAAAGTAAAACAAATTCAAAACTAACATCGCTGTTAATATCGAGTATTTACTATGTATCGCGTATTTAAGTCAGCTGTTACTTCATTCCACAAATATGTAGGCACCTACCACGTGCCTGATGGGACACCAGGTGCTACGGTATCGGCGTAAACAGGCGGCATAGACCATGTCTCTATGAAAGTGTGTGAAAGACATTAACTAGTTGCTTACATAACAGTGATTAATGGGGGAAACGTAATGAGGTAGGGGGTGAGGGAAGGTTTTCCCCCCCAAAATATGTTGAGTTCTAACGATGGAGGATGAACACTGAATACTGCCAATGGCGTATGTGAAACTCTGAGGCCGGATGGATCATGGTATGGCTGAGGAAGTGAGAGAAGACTATGGCCAGGGTCAGATCAAGCAGGGCACACTAGTATATGTTAGGGATTTTTATCTTTTTTTTTTTAAGTTTATTTATTTATTTTGAGAGAAAGAGACAGAGAGAGGCAGACATAGAGGGAAACAGAATTCCAAGAAGGCTCTCCACTGACAGGTACCCCTAGATTTTATTTTTAAGTAATGTCTACACTCAACGTGGGACTCAAACCTACACCCCAAGGATCAAGAGTGACACGCTCTACCAACCAAGCTACCCAGGTGCCCCGGGATTTTTATCTTTGGCCCTAGAAAGTCCACGGATAACACTGAAGGATTTTTAAGCTGCAGGGTATCATGATTACATTTGGAATTTCCTATTGTATTGGCTCTAATGTTATTAGTATTATCTCATTCTTACAGAAGAGGGTTTTAGAGACCATGTCTTGGAAATTATACTAACTTGCTTACTTCAATATATTCTTTCATTACTAGAAAAATAAGATAAAATGGGTCAGGGTTATTACCGTCTCCCTCTTTCTAACAAGTAATGGCTCCTTCACAGTATTAGCCTTGAAAATTTCCCCTTATTAAGGATTATGGGACCTCTGGCTAAACAATGAATCAAGGCCTTGGAAGCTTAACAGAGGACATGTTGCTATTGATTCTCTGCTTCCATTTTGTTCTTAATTTTCATACCTGTAGAATGAGAAGATCCCTTCTGATAAATAATCTGATGGAGAATAACATGATGAGTAAAGAATGATTGCTAGTAGGGCTCTAAGAACAAAAAATTCTAATTCTTTATTAGATTCTAAGATTAAGTCCAGGCGACCACCATTTATGGGCTGTCATTTAAAAAATCTCTCTCTCTCTGAACACATCATCCATAAATTCACTGCTTTCTTCTATTACTGGTGGTGAAGTAATCTCCATAATAGCCCAGCTGACCCTTCCCAGAGGGTCTCTGACAACCGCATAATGATGGCTTCACCTGATTATGGATATCCGATAATACAGAATGGTAAAAGCCTGAAGTGTTTTGCCATTACTCTGGTTATGAATTTCTCTCAGGAATTTAACACACTGCAAAATTCTTCCTTATTAATTAAGCTCTCTCCCACCTTTACTTTTCCACATTTCACGTTTGTTCAATTGTCTCCAGGAAGTAATCGCAAATGATGTTTTTCACAGCTGTTTTTAATTCCCGGGCATCAGTTTCACAGGTTTTATTCATTAAATCATTTGTTCTGAAGCCTGATTTCTCCGGATCTCTAGTTTCTTCATATGTAAAATGTAAGGAATTTGGATGCAATTCTCCCTTCTAGCTAAATAGTTCTATGATTTGACTCTTACCATTACTCAAATGTAAAAGGAGTAATTTGAGAAATAGGACCAATGAGTTACATTCTCCATTTCACAGCTTTAGAGAACCTTCTTTTCTGTAACTTGACACGAAACATTTCATATTTTGCCTAAACTATTGGCGTTTGAAATAATGAATACAGCCAGGCTTCTTTCAACAGCACTGAATGAGAGCATCCATTGTTTGCCAGTAAGGCTCAAACAAAAAAAAAAAAAAAAACAAAAAAAACAAAAAAAACACAAATATTCTATTTTAGCAATTAGGAGAAAGATCTGTGACTGGATCCATATTGTGCTTGGTTTGACAAAGTCAAAAATGCCTTTTGCTGTTTAAAAAAATTATTTTGGTATCTAGCCCTTTTATTAGACTGTCCTCTTCAATGGTCATGGGGGAAAAGTCATGATTCTCGGAAACTTACAGCTTCGCCTGACTGCATCATCCAACTTCTTTTTCCACTGGCGAGAGTTGAGTCTTGAGTCCCAACAAAAGAAAGATCTTAGCTTTAGGGCTGTTAGGGCCCTGAATGAGCTAACCATTCATTTCACTTCTCCCAAGAAAGAGCCACCTAGATTTTCCCTACTCCTTAAAGGCCTCCTCATGGACCGGGTAAATTTTTACTGAATTGATTAGTTCTCACTTCTGAAGCTCCCTTGTTCTATCCCTTGAGTGATTTTTTTTTTTATGTTAAACTTTAATCATCAGCTTAAAACAAGTCACAAAATCGTTTGCTAATAAACTTAAATTGTAGGAAAGTCAAGAATGAAAGAAAAAAATCAATGCCATAGCCCCCAGTAAGTTGCTATAATTCTATTTTCATGTCAACAAATATGTTTGGAGAATTGTTATTTCCAGTACAAAAAATAAAGGTTTTAGAGATTGTAATAACAAAGACTAGCAGCCACATTGTTATGCTTTATTGTTAGGTCTGAATTCGGTTGATATTTTCCATCTGTCTACTTGTCTCCTTGAAGCTAGCTTTTCTCTTCCCAGTCCAACTTCCTAGCATCGGACATAAAGCAAGAAAGCATCAAAAACCCAGGGTTGATGCTTTTCTTTCCCACAAAGTTGGTGATTGAGAACCAAGTAGAAGAGGTTTCATGGAATTGGTCGTCAGGCACATATAATAAAACCAGAAGCATTAGGAAAGGATCACCTATTCAAAATAGAATTCATACCTTCTCATGGCCTCGAGGACAATGTTCCAACATTTCTTTATCTAGAAATAATGCCTTTTGGTCCCTAGAGAGAAAAAATTGCAAATAACATTGCTACAGGTAATCTGTTGGCTCAATTTTACATTATGCTATGGTTTGAATGTTGGTGTCCTCCCAAAATTCATATTGAAATCCCAGTTCCCAATGTGATGGTGCTAAGTGGTGGGGTCTTGGGGAGGTGGGGAGGTCAGGAGGGCGGAGCCCTTCTAAATGAGATTAATGCCCTCATAAAAGAGTCTTGACAAACACTAGATATAATGGCCCTTGAGGAAACCACACACCGGGAAGAACAATCGACAAAACTATAATATGTGTGTTCAAAATAAGAAGAAAGAGGGGCACCTGGGTGGCTCAGTTGGTTGAGCGTCCAACTTTGGCTCAGGTCATGATCTCGCGGTCCAGGAGTTCGAGCCCCGCATCGGGCTCTGTGATGACAGCTCAGAGCCTGGAGCCTGCTTCCGATTCTGTGTCTCCCTCTCTCCCTGCCCCTCCCCTGCTCATGCTCTGTCTCTCTGTCTCAAAAATAAGTAAAAACATTAAAAAAAATTAAAAAAAATAAAATAAGAAGAAAGACAATACACAAATTGTCTCATAGGATCCACTGATACAGTATATCAAGCAATTGAAACTATGGAAGACAAGAATAACTATAAAGGCAGTGAGGTTGGGTGGTGATTGCCAAGGTGCATTGATGTTCCTCAGCAATAAACTAGATGCTAAGGGAAATTAATAAAAAAAAAAAAAAGAGAGAGAGAGAGACCTGACAGGGCGCCCTAGCCCCCTCCATTATGTGAGCACACAGCAAGAAGTTGGCAGTCTGCAATCCAGAAGAGAGTTTTCACTAACACTGAATATGCCAGTGCCATCATCCTGGGTTTACCAGACTCCAGAACTGTGAGAAAAAAATGTTTGTTGTTTATAAGTCACTCAGTCTCTGGCATTTTGTTATAGCCACCCAGACAGACTGACACATTACTTCTTCCAGAAAGTTGATTTTGTCAGGACAGACTGGTATTTCAGAGACAGGGAGGGAACGAGTTACAGGGAAAGCAGATGGGAAGAAGAGTCGGGGAACACTGACGATAAGTTGCCCAGTTCTGAATTATGCCTGGGGAAGCTTTGAGTGTAGTTCAGATGGGTGGAACGCTTGGATCCACTCTTTACGCAAGGCCCTATACTGATGCCAGATTTCAAACTCCAGTGTTCCTTCAAATTAGATCCAAACTGCAAGGATACAAAAAAGCATATGCAAAATGGAATAATAAATCCTACATCCTTACTTTAGGGAACAAAGCCATTTTACATTTGAGTGATGCATGTGGCATTCTATGTATCTGATAAAGTGATGCAGCTATTAAGACAATTTTAGGGGCACCTGGGGGGCTCGGTTGAGCATCCGATTCTTGATTTTGATCCAGGTCAGGATCTCATGGTTTCATGAGTTTGAGCCCCTCATGGACTGTGTGCTGACAGTCGAGGCTGCTTGAGATTCTCTCTTTCCCTCTCTCTCTCCTCTCTCTCTCTGCCCCTCCCCTGCTCACACTTTCCTTCTCTCTCTCTCAAAATAAATAAAGAATTTCTTTTTTTTAATATTTATTTAGTTTTGAGAGACAGAGACAGAGTGTAAGCCGGGGGGGGGGGGGGGGGGGGCTGAGAGAGAGGGAGACACAGAATCCAAAGCAGGCTCCAGGCTCCGAGCTGTCAGCACAGAGCTCGACGCGGGGCTCGAACTCACGAACCGCGAGATCATGACCTGAGCTGAAGTCGGCACTTAACTACTGAGCCACCCAAATGTCCCCCCCCACACAAAAAAGAATTTCTTTAAAACTAGAGACCATTTTAATGTGACAAAACTGAGATTCAGGAGGCCCTTAGATATGTCCACTCTCTCCCAAGTGATACATGTAGATCTAAGAGACAAACATGAGCCTGTCCGACTCTTCAGGCTATGTTGCTTTTTTATACCTTACCTACCTAAACGTAAAATTACTGTGTGCTTATTATTCATCTAATTGTTCCCCAAGGCCCCATTCCTCCAGTCTTAAGTATCCTGCTCTTATTATTATTGATATTAACATTTAGTTAGGAAACCGATTTCAAAAATTTAATCCAAGGGAAAAAATTCAACAAAAGGCCGTATTTTACTGACCGAATTTAAATGTCACTTTCAAAGAGAACTATCTCCACTGGCACTTAATGCATTTTACAACAAATATCATGACCAACCATTAACTATTACTCTAGGCAAAATTATGAAATGGCTTAATTTTGTCTTTCCAAGACCTCAGCCACATAAATTCTGTATCTTATCACATTGTAAGAAGGATCTGAAAACCATTTGCATTCAGGATTATGTACTTCAAATTAGACAAAAGAGCTTTGCTTTTTATAGGATTTAAGGCTTCAAGGTGCTGCCTGACTTCTCAGACTCTTCTATATGTTTACAGGTATCATGAAACTTTAAGAAAGTCAACATCTGCCAAAATTATTTGACACAGAACACTTTCTTCACATAGAATTTGAAGGAATATGTTTTGAGAAATGTTGATTCACAGGCTATCAGCCAAGTTTTCTCTGCAACTACAACAGTTGGATTTTCCTCTGTGTGTCTCTGATGAGTAAAAAATTGTAATAAATGAATGATTCAAAGTGAAATTAAGAAAACAACTTCAGGGGCGCCTGGGTGGCTCAGTCGGTTAAGCGTCCGACTTCGGCTCAGGTCACGATCTCGCGGTCCGTGAGTTCGAGCCCCGCGTCAGGCTCTGGGCTGATGGCTCAGAGCCTGGAGCCTGTTTCCGATTCTGTGTCTCCCTCTCTCTCTGCCCCTCCCCCATTCATGCTCTCTCTCTGTCTCAAAATAAATAAACGTTAAAAAAAATTTTTTTTTAAAGAAAACAATTTCATTTACAATAGAATCAAAAGTAATAAAGTTTGGAATTCATTGAACAAAAGTTATAAACTTATACTCTGAAAACTATAAAACATTTTTGAAAGAAATTAAGATCTAAATAAATGGAAAGACATCTCATGTTCATGGACTGGAGGACTTCATATTGTTAAGATGACAATACTCCCCAAATTGATCTACAGATTCAATGCAATCCTTAGCAGGGCCCCAACTAGCTTCTTTGTACCAATTGGCAAGCTGAACCTAAAATTCATATGAAATCCAAGAGGCTCAAAATAGCTAAAATGATCTTGAAATAGAAGGACAAAGTTGGAAGACTCCCAAATTCCGATTTCAAAAGTTACTACAGGGGCGCCTGGGTGGCTCAGTCAGGTAAGCGTCCAACTTCAGCTCAGGTCAGGATCTCGAGGTTCCTGAGTTCGAGTCCCGCGTCGGGCTCTGTGCTGACAGCTCAGAGCCTGGAACCTACTTCGGATCCTGTGTCTCCCTCTCTCTCTGCCCCTCCCCCACTCATGTTCTGTCTGTCTCTGTCTCTCAAAAAAAAAAAAAAAAAATTAAAAAAAAAGTCACTCCAAAGCTACAGTTATCAAGACAATGTGAATCCTCAGGACTGTTAGTGGAAACGCAACCTGGTGCAACCATTGTGCAAAACAGTATGGAGAGTCCTCAAAAAATTAAAAATAGATTTACTATATGATCCACTAATCCCACTACCGGGTATTTACCCAAAGAATAGGAAAACACGAATTCAAAAAGATATATGCACCCCTGTGTTTATTGCAGCGTTATTGATAATAGCCAAAGTATGGAAGCAACTCAAGTGTTCTTCAATAGATGAATGGATAAAGATGTGTGCACACACACGCACACACACACACAGGATTATTACTCAGCCATAAAAAAGAATGAAATCTTACTATTTGCAACAACATGGATGGATCTAGAGGTATAGTGCTAAATGAGTAAGTCAGTCAGAGGAAGATAAAAACCATACGATTTCACTCGTCTATAGAATTTAAAAAAGAAAACAAATGAACAAAGAAAAAAAAAAAAAAACAGACAAAAAAACCCCAGACTCTTAAATATAAAGAATAAACTGGTGATTACCAGAGGGGAGGTGGGTGGTGAGATGGATAAAATAAATGAAGGGGATTAAGAGTACACTTACCATGCAAGCATGGAGTAATGTATAAAATTATTGAATCACTGTATCGTAGACCTGAAACTAATATAAGACTGTATGTTAATTATATTGGAATTAAAAAATTTAATTGACTGATTTTTATTTATTTATTTATTTTTTAATTTTTTTTTTAACGTTTTACTTATTTTTGAGACAGAGAGAGACAGAGCATGAATGGGGGAGGGTCAGAGAGAGAGGGAGACACAGAATCGGAAGCAGGCTCCAGGCTCCAAGCTGTCAGCACAGAGCCCGACACGGGGCTCGAACCCACGGACCGTGAGATCATGACCTGAGCCGAAGTCAGACACTTAACCGACCAAGCCACCCAGGCGCCCCATAATTGACTGATTTTTAAAAAGGCAATATGGAACTGGCAGAAGTATAAACGTTATTGGTCAGTGGCATAAGCCGAAAGTCCAAAAATAAATCCTTATATTTACAGTCAACTGACTTTCATCAATGGTACCAAGATTATTCAAGAGGGAAGGAATCATCTCATCAATAGATGATGCTGGAACAGCCGGAAAGCCACATACAAAAGACTGAAGTTGGGCCCTTCATACCGTATACAGTAATAAGCTAAAAAGGAGATCAAAGACCTAACTGGCAGAGTCAAAACTATAAAAGTCTTCGACAAAAACACAGGGTAAATCTTCATGACCTTGGATTTGGAAGGAATTTTTTCTAAAGATTTTACTTCTAAGTCATCTCTACACTCAGTGTGGGGCTCAAACCCACAACCCCGAGAGCAAGAGCCACATGGTTTCCCAACTGAGCCAGCCAGGCACCCCCTGGAAGGAATTCTTACGTGTGACAGCAAAAGCATGAGCATCAACAAAAAGTAGACAATTTGGACTTCATCAAAATGAACTTTTGTGCTGCAAAAGATACTGTCAAACCTGAAAGAACAAACCACAGAACAGGAGAAAATCTTTGCAAATCGTGTATCTGAACGACTTGTCTCCAGAATATATAAAGAACTCTTATAATTAGAGTGCTTGTTGTGTACATCCTTGAGCTCCATGGCGAAAGAGCAAACTACAGGAAGAAGCAGAAAATAATTGCAAGTGATGGTGTACTTCTGAGATCTGTGAAATCTCTAGAAGTCATGGGAGGACTCTTAAAACTGAAGTGGAGTCAGTTTTTTTAGTAAGAAAAATCTATCCTTAACCATTTTTGCAATATCAGCCTTTGATTTATTCTTACTCTAATTAGAAATCAGAATTTTAAACAAGTCCCTGTTTTTAATTCAAACCTTAAAAGCAGCATGTATTAATAAAGGATGTTACCATGAAATAATAAAATGAACGATAAAATTATAGCTTAAGCCGTTTTCAGTTTTTCTCAATTTAGACTCGTAGAGGTATTTTCAATAATGTCTTACAATTAAATAATTTTATGAGGCTAACTATTGGGTTAGAGCCAAGAGAGCTATGGGTTAGGGTTCAAATTTAAAGACAGCTACAAACATAGGAAAACTAGCCCTTAAAAATCAACCAACTTACAGGTATTTATTGAATACCAGCCACGTAACCATCATTATATAGGCACCGTGGAAAGGAAGACAAATTTAAAACATTGTCCTTGGCTCCAAGGATACTATAAATATGGAGACAAGGCATTTAATAATAAATGAGAATCATTTATTCATTCAACAAACATTGAGTATCTGCAAAGCTGATGACTAGTATGAAAGAATATTTTGTATTTGTTATATTATTCTTTATGCCTTTTAATATGTCTGAAATCATTTATGATGATTTTAAAGCACTCATTAAATTGTTCAGTATTAGTGCTAGTTGATAACTAACGACTGCTAATAGTATTGATTTCAGGTTTTGAAAAAGAAATACAGCACTCAAGGCAGAATTAGAACTGACACTAATTGGAAATGATGCCTTCCAATTATCCTAAAGTCAAAAAAATCTGGTAACTCCTTTTTTGCTTTGAATGACTTGGATTTACCTTTCTTTTCAAGGTGTGTTTAGGATGAACTCTTCATTCATTAGGATACTTAATGAACATGCTGCCATGGTGTCGTTTGTAAGACTTTTACGCAAGTGTATTTTGGTCTCTGAATACAGCCAAGGGAGGGGATCCCTACGTTATGCCTGTTTGTATTCCCATCATGCAGCACTATATCCTAAAGATTGTTAATAATGTCATCCAAATATAAAAGATCCTTGTTAGGGGTGCCTGGGTGGCTCAGTCGGTTAAGCATTTGACTTCGGCTCAGACCATGATCTTGCACTTCGTGGGTTCGAGCCCCATGTCAGGCTCGGTAATGACGGATCAGAGCCTGGAGCCTGCTTCGTATACTGTGTCTCTGTGTCTCTCTGCCCCTCCCCCACTTGATTGCATGCTCGCGTGGTCTCTCTCTCTCTCAAATAAACATTAAAAAAATTTTTTTAAAGGTCCTTGTTACAAAAATAATTAAATTGGACAGTGTAATACTTAGACCATGGGCTTGCCATATTATTTCAGTCTTTTACAAACAGAGCTATGTTTCTAAGAATGTAGGTGATGCCCTATTCCAAAGAAAAACTGTGAAATAATGGAATTATGCTGTTTTACAGAGAAAGATGGTAACAGGTTTTCCTGATGGAGAATTATTAGATTCATGGATCATTTAAGTCCGTGTGCTTGCCCAGAAGAAAAGTATTTGAATATGCTGATCAGCCAAGCTTCCTCTGCAATGTAGGGCTGTGTAAATGTTAATCCCAAAGTAAAATCTCTGCCCGGTAGAAATGTAAAATCCAGAGCAAAGATAACAGGAAAAAAGGAGGCATTTCTTTAAAAAGAAAGAGGATAAGAATTTTAATGCACTTGATTTAACATGTGTGTGTTTAGAAAGTTCTATGACCTGATCGTGGGTGGCATTTTTCCTCCAGCGTTTGGCAATATTAAGTGCATTCATATATCAGACTCTGGAAACTGCATCGGTTGTTTTTGATCTGTCTTGCCGAGCAAATCTAACAACTCATACCTAACTTCAGTTCTCTGACGTCTTCACTTCCACCCCTCAGAGGCCAACGTCCATCTCCAAAGTCTTTCTCCACATTGGACCTGGGACTCCTGGCATCAGGGGCTCCTCTTAACCTCCTCAGCTTTCCTTCCCCCCTTTCCCTTCTCTGGAGCCCATCTGGCAGAGCTCCAGCCCGCGCTCCTCCTCTGCACAGGTCCACTCTGACCCCTGGGCTGCTGAGTGTGGCTGGAGAAAACCGCAGAACCACCTTTTACTCAACGGTCCTCAGCGTCAGCATCACCCGGGGAACTTGTGGTACCTGCAGAATTGCAGCCCTGTCCCAGACCCACTGAGTCAGAATCTGTAGTTCAGCAAGATCCCCAGGTGATTCCTACGCACCTGAAGACTGGGAGGAATCCGCACGGAATACTGGTGTGGCTACAAGAATCATGGTCTCCAGTCCCAGCTGGCCTCTGCCACCTCCGGACACCCTCTGGAGGTTTCCCTTAGCCGCATGCCTTCCCATTCCCGGGAGCGGGAATTTCAAAGCTGATCCTCTCTTGAGAAATCCACCCATTCTTTTTTTTTTCCTTCCCCTCCCCCATGGTCTTCTGTGAAGTTTCTCAGGATCCACATAAGAGTGAAAACATGTGGTTATCTGTCTTTCTCTGTCTGACTTATTTCACTTAGCATCACACTCTCCAGTTCCATCCACGTTGCTACAAAGGGCCATAGTTCATTCTTTCTCATTGCCACGTAGTACTCTGTTGTGTATATAAACCACAATTTCTTTATCCATTCATCAGTTGATGGACATTTAGGCTCTTTCCGTCATTTGGCTACTGTTGAGTGCTGCTATAAACATTGGGGTACAAGTGCCCCTATGCATCAGCACTCCTGTATCCCGTGGGTCAATTCCTAGCAGTGCTATTGCTGGGTCATAGGGGAGATCTATTGTTAATTTTTTGAGAAACCTGCACAAATTTCATATTAAAAAAAATAAATAAATATCAACTCAATTAAATTGACCTTAAAAAAAAAAAGAAGTCCACCCATTACTTTTCCCCTTTTGCCAGCAGGGGAACATTACCTCTTCTTTTATTGAGAGAGACAGAGACAGAGGGAGAACACGCCTCGGACAGAAATTCTCCCATTGCTGCCCCACTGCCTAAGTCCCACCTCAGGGTCACTTACCCCCGTGCCTTCCCCTTCTCCTTCTCCTCAGCAACAGAAGAGGTGCTTTACCACTGATAGTGGTCAGATCTTCATCCGTAGCCTCAAACCCATCTCATCCCTCTGCCTCCTGGGTTTCAGTCCCTCAACAGACAAATCTAATCGGCCATCTTCACTAAAGTAGGCTTCTGTTACCGCCTCAACTAACTGTTCTTTCGCCACCAGCTCCTACCCTTACCGTCTCCTCTCTGACTTAATCCCCAACTCATCGCCATCTGGCTTCTCCCTCCACTCTTCAGGGGACCCCGCTCCAAGGACCCAGTGTCACCTGCAGGATCTGACACTGTCATTGTCCCATTGGGGCCCCCTCTGGAGCTCGCTTCCGGGATACCCCTCCCCCTTGCTTTGATTTTCCATCTCTCACTACTCCTTCTAAGTTCTTTTCGTAGATTCGTTCTCCTTTATCGGGACCTCCAGATTGGTGTTCTGAGGAATGTATCCTTGGCTTTTCCCTTCTCTCCTTCCTCGCTGCCTGATCTCATGCACTTCACAACATATGCTGCTGATTCCTAGTCGGTAGCCCAGACCTCCCTAATGAACCTGCATTATCCAAGTGCTTGTGTGCACCCCCTACTGAGAGGTAACTGAGGCAACGCTAATCATTGAGCATGTCCCAGACTGATTTCATATGTTCGTTCAAGAACGGTTTGTGAAGCAGGGTGCCTGGGTGGCTCGGTCGGTCCGGCGTCCGACTTCGGCTCAGGTCATGATCTCGCGGTCTGTGAGTTCGAGCCCCGCGTCGGGCTCTGGGCCGACGGCTCGGAGCCTGGTGCCTGTTTCGGATTCTGTGTCTCCCTCTCTCTCTGCCCCTCCCCCGTTCATGCTGTCTCTCCCTGTCTCAAAAATAAGTAAACGTTAAAAAGTAAAAAGAACTGTTTGTGAAGCATTTACGATGAAACAAGTCTAGGTGCCGGAGATATGGTAATAATTAAGCATATTCTCTCCCCTGTGTCTGATGTTTACATGAGGGGAGCGTCTGGACATAAACAAACAGCCACTGGGTGGTGGCATCGGAAGACCATTCAGCCGATTGACCCACGAGCTGAACCCAGGCACCTGGAGGCTCCTTCCCCGCTCCCCTGTCCTTGGAACGTGGGTTCTGCTTGCATTTCCCACTCCCAGAGGCTGGTCCAAGGACACAGCCTTGAGACAGCAAAGTGGTGTTGAGAACACCTGCACGGTGTAGGTGACTGAACCCAGCTGAGGCCTCTTCCAGAAATGTAAAGTTTGACGGGTGGGTGTGGAGATCCATCTGTCTTGCTGCCGTGCAAGACAGGCCTCATGTGTAAGTTCGATGGCCACCCTGCACGTGGAGTGACCTGCCTCTTTCTTCGGTCTCTCCCTGCCCTCCATTTACAGGGCCAGTTCCAGATTTCACCTGGGAAGCTCTCGGGAGGGTTGCAAACCAGTAGGTGGTAAGGGTATGAGGGAAATAAAGGCAGGTGAAGGAGAGGAAAGATGCTGAGTGAGAGAAGGTGCTCGGGAAAGGCTCCTTTGATATGCTGGCATTTGAGTAGAACTGGAAGAAAGAGACACAAGGAGCCACAGCGGGGAGAGAATTCCAGGATTAGGGAAGAGCAGGTGAGGAAGAAGCCCGGGGCTAGAAAGGTATTCCAGAAACGGGCAGGCTGGTGCAACAAGACCAAAGGGAAGGAGGCAGGAGGTGAGCCGGAAAAGCTGGGCCACGGGACACAGAGTCCAGAAAGCTGTGGGAAGGACTTCGCTTTTATACTTAGTAGGGTAGCAGCCACTTGAGCAACAGAGCGGCATGTTCTGACTTGAATCATATCCACCCAGACTCCACTCTCCCCGGCCTGCTTTTCTTCGTGTTCTCCGTCCCAGGGAACAGCTTTCCATCATCTCCACTCTTCCGGTTCCTATTCTCTTTCTTAAAGTGCATAGGCCCCAGTAAAATCTTCCCATTTTAAAATATACCATTATTCTCTACAAGGGGTCTTGGTTGCTTATAGCTCACAATTTATAATTCCATACCATAGTTATAAAATTAATTTTCCAAATCCAGCAAGTAATAAAATACTTCAAATCTAAGGATTGTTTTAAAAGGAGAAAACACAGGAATTACCTTAGCATTAGAATAACAAGTCTTCGGGGCACCTGGGTGGCTCCATCGGTTGATTGGTTGATTCTCCAACTTTGGCTCAGGTCATGATCTCGCGGTTGGTGAGTTTGAGCCCAGCCTTGGGCTCTGTGCTGTCAACACCCAGCGGATCCTCCGTCCCCCTCGCTCTCTGCCCCAACCCCGCTCATGCATATACACACTCACTCTCTCTCTCTCAAAAATAAATAAACATACAAATAAACGAATAAATGTGTCTGGTCCAAATTGAGATGTGCCATAAGCATAAAATACACATAGAAATTTAAGATTAAAAAAAAAAAAGAATAACAAGTCTTCGAGTAAGGTAGCGGGTTTTTCTTTTCTTTTTAATGTTTATTTACTTTTAAGAGAGAGAGAGAGAGCGCGCTAACAGGAGAGGGACAGAGAAAGGGAGACACAGAATCGGAAGCAGGCTCCAGGCTCTGAGCTGTCAGCACAGAGCCCAACCTGGGGCTCGAAGCCACAAACTGTGAGATCATGACCTGAGCCGAACTCAGAGGCTTCACCGACTGAGCCACCCAGGCGCCCCGGTAGTGGTTTTTTCTGTATTATGAGACCATATTTCTCACAAAGGAGGAGATTTCCTAAGTGTTCTGTTAGAGATCCCAAAAGATTTTGCCATGAAGTAAAAAAAATTGATCATTTACCAGAAGAGGAAACCGAAGCTGGGAAAACAGGGTGACCCGGTTCACACTGCACAGTTCATGGGAACATAAACGGTCTCCTGGCTCCTTGCTTTTTCCACTTTAACATGTCCCTGCAGAAAAGCCAAGCCTCGACAGGTGCACCCTTATTTTTGACAACGTTTATTCAGAAGCAACAACCAAATCATCACGTTTTTTTTGGAGAGAGAATGGCCAGATAGGTTAACTGCAGACCTGAGGTGTGGGTGTGCTCAAAGGCCACGGAGCCCGGAGACTTGGGTAAGTCTAAGCAATAGGTACAGTCAAGTCACCCCCAGAATCTGCCCCACGACTCCAAACCTTCTCCAACTGCTCAGCCCTTAGGCAAGATTTCATCACACCTATCTTTCTTCCCTGGCTGCAGTTTAGGATGTTCCCCTATTCAATGTGGTATTCATGTTTTATCAGTCACAAAGGAAATCAATGGCCTTCTTTATGACCCCCTTTTCACAAAGTATTCCTTCAGGATAATGCTTTAAATACAAATCACTCACACAGTAGGAGGGGAGGTAGGCAGTGTAAGGATTTGGGAGCGTGTATATCCCAGAGAGACTGGTTATTCAAGAAATGTTGAAGATCTCCCAGTGTGTATAAAGAAAACAGCACACTCAGATATTATTTATCTACGTAACTCTCCTTATCCCAGGTCCATATCTGGCATCATTAATGACGCCTAGTAAATGAATGAACATGTCCCATCCTGAAACCCTGAACTTGTGCATACAACGACTTAGATCCTAAGGTTACTGATGAAGGCATAAAGCAATGCCAACCTAACTTTTGAAGCACTGAGCTCTAATTAGCTTCGGATGAGAGTCAGAGGCAAAGGACTTCAGTTTCCTGGCTTTTGATTTATTGGCTTCCCCCCAGCCTCCCTTCCAAAGATCTTAGGTCCGTCAATAGGGGGAGGGGCAGAGTTGAGAGAGAAGATGAATTCTGTCTGGGACATGTGAATGAATCTCTCCAGCAAATGGGAGGAGACGGGTCTGGAACTGCCCCGAGTACAAACATTTCAGATAAAATGTTGCAACATGCGGGCACAGGTCTAGTAGATGAAACCGTGGAGATGCGCTGGCCCAGGAAGAGCAGGCAAAGTGGGAAGAGGCCGTAAGGTGGGATGATCTTCCTGACGCAGTGAGTTTTACCAGCAGCCTGACAAACTGCAGTTAATGCAGGGAGGAGTGGATGGGTTGAGGGATGAGGGATGGTGGAGGGAGTGAGGCAGAAGCTGAAATGATTCAGCCCAGAGTCTAGGCTGGTTGGGAAAAGAAGCAAAGCCACGAGCAGGTTGAAAGCCTGGGAGAAAAGGAAGAGGGTTGGTTGCAGCTGCTAGCCGTGTAACCTTGAACTTGGCACTTACGTCTCTCTCATCATATGCACTTCCCATGTACAACTGTGCCAAGGTGCTAGCCTCTGCTCTTTGAGGTGACGGATAAACTCTCTGATCAACATGTTAAGAGGACTCCTCAAAACACAGTACCTTAACTCAAGCTAGTAACTCTCTCTAAGGGTAGAAGCCAGGCCATTTGAAAAGAATGGGAGGAGGAAAAAGGAGGTAAGATATCCCAGAATATGGATAATCTTTCTATCTCCCCCACCATGACAAAATAAGTTACACACAAGTAAGTTCAACCTCAGCGGGCTCCCATCAAGGTGTGTGGTTCCATTCATAACATGTCTTGTGCAAAACCTAGATGTTGCAAGATACACATTTCTGGCAGCAGCAACAAGCACAGAGGCCCCCTGCTCCCATAAACTCCACATTCTTCCTCCAGCTGCGTGCCAGACCAACAATAACCAAACTATACTACTCCCTCAGGACAAGCAGGAATGTGAAAATAGAACAGAACTGAAATCTATTAAGATTCATATCCATAGACGTTTTTATGAGGCTAACAAAGGACATTAGAAAAAACTAAGACCAACTGTAACACAACCCCCATCTTTAAATTGCTCAGAGGTTGAATCAAAGTGCTTGAGTTAATTAGAATTTCCTTTGTGGAGAAGAGAACACAGTTCAACAAAGCTATTAGCTGCTTGGGCATTGGAAGAGAAACCCAGTAATATATTATGCTTTGGAGAAAAGTAATAAAACCCACTCATGATCTGAATCCTGAAAACGTCAAAACCCCCCATTTATTTAATCACAGATTCTGTTCTTAAAATGCTGTGAACACTGCAAAAGGGGGGGAAAGTGAAGCCATACTTTCTGCTCTTAAAAACGAGGATGTATCCTAGATATTCATGTGTATGTCGTTTCAACATTGCTAGAGCTCACCAAAACAGGAATGCAAAGTTTTTCTTTTTTCTTTCTGTTTTTCACTTATAAAGCACTTAAAAAACCTTACTATTTATTTTTTTTAAGTTTATTTATTTATTTGGAGAAAGAGCACGAGCTGAGGAAGGGCAGAGAGAAAGGGAGAGAGGGAGAGAGAGACAGAGAGAGAGAGAGAGAGAGAGAGAGAGAGAATCCCAAGCAGGCTCTGCACTGTCAGCGCAGAGCCCTAGGTAGGGCTCAATCTCACAAAGTGTGAAATCCTGACCCGAGCTGAAATCAAGAGTCAGATGCTTAACAAACTGAGCCACCTATGTGCCCCTTAAAAACCTTTTATTTATGTTTTAATTAATGTAGCTTTTATAATAAGACTTTTTTTAAATGTTTATTTATTTTTGAGAAAGAGAGAGTGAGCCAGAGAGGGGCAGAGAGAGAGGGGGATAGAGGATCTGAAGCAGGCTCCATGCTGATAGCAGAGGGCCCACTGTGGGGCTTGAACCCACGAACCATGAGATCACAACCTGAGCCAAAGTTGGTTGCTCAACCAACTGAGCCGCCCAGATGCCCCTTAAAAAACTGTTTAAAGAGAACAATACTCATAGACTATCGCCGAATTGTAGAAAATAAGACTTGACTTTTGGTGCTTCAAAAAGTGGACCAGACCAACAGTTTGTTAGTGGTCAACTATTATGTAGTTAAAAATAAAAATAGGACTTTCTGGAACTGCCAGCACCCCTCTGCCTTGGTGTAACAAGAACCCTCTCTGGTTCTGAGAACTTTGGCGATCTGTGTGGACGGTCGGGGAAGCACCCCCAAATTCCTATATTGAAATCCTAATGCTCAGTGTGATGGTAGTAGGAGGTGGGGACTTTGGGAGGTGCTGAAGTCATGAAATGAGGGTGAGGATTAGTGCTTTTATACAAGAGTCCACAGAGAGTGCCCTAGCCCCTTCTACCACTTGAGGACACAACAGAAAAGCCTGCAACCCAACGAGGGCCCCTCACCCTCACCCGTGACCTGGTCACGCTATCATTGATGGCGAGCAATACATTTCTGTTGTTTCTAAGCTATCCAGTTTGTGATCTTTTTATAGCTGCAAGCAAGGAGGGGGACTTATTTGCTCCAAACAGAAAGGAGAATCCTGGAGGGGAGGGCCTGTTTTGTGCGTGGTGTTGGGAGAGGGGATGGGAGTGTGGGGTGGGGGATATAGTTATTTCCAGATCCCCAGTATTAGCATACACTTGGCAAACGTTTCCATGCATTAAATGAACTCATTCTGGTTTTTGTTTTGCTGTTAATTTACCACGTAACTTCAGGCAAGTGAATTTGCTTGAGCTTCAGTTTTTCCATATGTAAAATGGGGATGACCCCTACGATAATGCCTATGAACAAATTTATGAACCCTAAAGCTCTATGCACATGAAAGGATGAAGAATTAGAGTTTCTTCTATTTTGCTTCTTCTCAGATACTGTCAGATATTAAACTTGCAATGTCAAAAACACTGCCACTATTCTCAGTGACTTCCTTCTTTTTTTTAATTTTTAAACTGTATTTATTTTTAAGAGAGTGCATGTGCTAGCGGGGAAGAGTCAAAGAGAGAGAGAAAGAGAGCATCCCAAGCAGGCTCTGCACTGTCAGCACAGAGCCCAACGTGGGGCTCGAACCCACGAACTGTGAGATCATGACCCAAGGTGCAATCAGGAGTCAGACGCTCAACTTACTGAGCCACCCAGGTGCCCTTGGTGACTTTCTTCTGAGCAAAGTCTTTTTTGGCAGGGCACCTGGGTGGCTCAGTCGGTTAAGCATCTGACTCTTGGTTTTGGCTCAGGTCATGATCTCATGGTTTGTGAGTTTGAGCCCCACATCAGGCTCTGCACTGTTGAAGCCTGCTTGGGATTCTCTCTCCCTCTCTCTCCGCCCCTCTCCAACTCATGCACGCTCACACTCTCTCTCTCCCTCTCTCAAAATAAACAAATAAAACTTAAAAAAAAAATTTCTTTGGCTTGTAAAAGTACATATTCTTCCCCATAGGTTAAAGCTAATTTCATTACAAAACTGTAAAAATTTAGTCTGAAATGTTTTTTCAGAATTTAACCTTATTTGTTAGAAAACATGTTCACCTCGGTTTTAAATAAGATGAGGTTTCTAGACTATTCTACAGAAACTCATTTTAATGCATAGTGTAGTAACCCATATTCCCGCTGTTAATCCTAAATTTTGACAACAACTGCCCATTACAGTTAATCATTGAATACTTACGACATCCCAGGCTCTATGCTTTGTATATTGTATACATTCTCTTTTAAGCTTTCTACAACTCAGTATGGAAGATGTTATTCCTTTTCTACACATGTAAAATGAGGCCCTGAAAGGTTGAGGGACTTCATCTAGCCAAGACATAATAGAATCAAGATTTGACCAGGCCTGACTTACTTAAAAGTCCTTGGCGTTTTCACTGCGTCCACTGGCTGACTTCAAAACACACTTACGGAGCACAACCCACGGGTAAACCAGAGCCTGTATTTATGAATATCAGAATCACTGATTCATCTTAAAAAAAGAAGGGAAGAGCCCATTGTAATAGGTAGCTTTTCCAGAAATCTATTTGTGGTACCTCAAATCACCACACTCAATGCTCTTTATTTATTATTTGGTGCAAACGGAATCAAATCAACAGTATGCACTTTTTGAACAGTTTCTAATTCAAAGAACAAAACAGTCTTGGTGATGCTAAAATAAACTAGAAAGTTTATGGTGAAGAAGACAATGCTCCCCGTGTAAAAATGATTTTGGAGGACTTGAAAAATAATGCCCATCAGACATCAGACAGGAAATCCCTGCATCTCTCCTGTATTATATTATATATGGCTGCTGGTTTCCTCCTCAGCAGGGAATAACTTGCTTGGTGATCACTGGTGGGGCTTTTCAGATTCAGCCCCAGGCGTTGTCTTGTACTTCACGATGAGTAACTTCTAGTGTTATTACACTGGCTGGAGGCAAAATTATCAAGAAACATGTAGTAGAAGTTGGCTTAGAGCCTTCTGAATATATAATTACTGTCTAAAGTTCCAATCTACACAATAGCAATTTACAGTAGCAACATCATCCCAGCACACCGAGAGAAATGTTAAACTTAGCTTATTGGCAATAGAGTCTAAAGCAGCTTCGAAGAGCGATACATGTTTTAAATAACTTTGAAGCATAAGCTAAATTCCCACATTTCTCCCCAGTCTGCTTGGAACATGGGCAACTTGACATAGCCTACAATTAGAAAATTTGGAGTGTGCCATCAGAAGAGCTGAAAGAGCTTATAACTGTGAACCAAAGAGATATGCATATTCCAGTCAATTATTCAGGAGCGAATTATCCAGAATCGTTCAATATTAGCCAGAATAGATCTGGCTAATCGACCTCATTTCCCTCATTTTCAGTCACTGATCAGCAAGTTGTACATCTTTCAGAAGTAGTGATAAAAACGAAGCTGAGAAAAAAGAGAAATTCTCCCTTCCGCTGATATTGAGGGCTCTAAAACCTGGTTCTGGTAAAGAGTCAGCAATGGTTACCTACCTGGGTGCTGGAGAGGACACGATACACCATAATCACCCTGTGAACTATTTCAACCAACTAACTGGTTTCGTTCGGTTTGTGAACTTTGATCATACGCATCATTTATAGCTCTATGACTATAGGTTCTTACCAGACCTTGCTTTAAAGTTAAATTATCACAACCTTTGGAAATCTTAAGTGGGGGAATGGGGAGGAGGAGAAGGACTTCCACTCCAAATGCAAACATTTAACGTTTCATGTAAAACTTCTCTTCGGTGTAAAACAATTAAACTCCACATGCTGAATGTATTCGACTGATTTACAAACATTTATGCAGTAACCAAAAACCCTAACGTTACAATCCTGTTTAGTGATGGTCTTGCTCATGAGCAGTTCATAGACAGATGATTGGCAGGTTGGCTGGGTCTAAAAATAAAAGAATGGGGAAAAAAGGGTTGAGCATACACAGAGACGTAGGAAATAATGAGGCTGATTTGCAAGTGAGGATTATGGAAATCAGTATCTTCACCTTAAAGACACACATTGTGAATGATTCAAGTTTTAATGAAGCACACGTTAGATTGTGACTCCAAATTATTTCATAAGATTGAAGTGTACTTAAAGCTTTAATCTCCTTAGTTTATTTTACTGCCAACAATCATTTTACAATGCCACGGTTCGTTTATTAGTTGTAAATGAAAATAACCTGGGAGAAGTATAGTACCATAGTTAAGAATTTGAGCTTAGTGAATCACATGTTTAAGCTAAAACAAAACCATAACCTCACATTTGGGAAACCAACCAATGAGTTCATGAAGCATTCGACGTTTCTTAAAAACCTACTATGTGCCAGGAATTAAATTTGGGGGGAATCAAGGGCAAGTTTGAAACTGGGTTTATCTGATAAAATGAATATTTTCAGAAAGACAACATACCGTGTTAGCAATGGTAGGTGGAATATCTTGGGAAGAGGGACGTACCAGAGGCACAGAAACCTGTTAGGAGGGGGTGAGGGCCTGGATTGTGTTGTGGGATTAGAAAGGAATGGTTGGAAGATAGAATATTTGAAAGGAATAGTCAACAATAAGGACTTGATTGTTTCATGTGGCGTTACTGATGGAGGAAACATGGGAATGGAATCACTCGGAGATGAAGAGTTACATTTGGGGTTGGTGTAGAATACCTTTAAGATGATGGTGGCTCATCTAAATGGTCATTAGATCGATTTCATTAACTATAAGAATCCAAACTACGTGTAAGCTCTTCCCAATGGTGCCTGCCACAGTTTATACAGTGATTAGTTTTGAAAGAAGCAATCTATTAGTTATATTTTTACACATTTACCTTCTGTTGACTAATACTAGTCACATATTAGATCTATTGCAGAAAGGTGAGATTTAACTGTATTTTTGAAACCATGCTTTCTTCTCCAATGAATATTGTCTACATCTTACCAACATATAGTCAACAGTTTCAAACTTTGCCCATGTTGGCAACTTGTCAGAAGACTGGGGGCTACACCTGTCTTGCATAATGCTGAGTTAATCCTAGCTTGCCATTAACTTTAATACAGCTCACAGAGGCCGGTGTATTTAATGTGGATCTCTGAATTCTAGAAACTGGAGCCTCCACATCTATGATTTCTTGTAAACAGGCTACAGCTCCAGGACCCCAGGCCTATACTTAGCCATCAGGCTCTATTTTAATCTCACTTCCTCTTCAAAATTACTGTCATTCTGCAACGCCAAACATATCTGCCACTGATTATGGAGCCCTTTCCAATTCTTGTGATATTCAGCTAATCTTTTTGTTATGTGAGAATAAGCAGTAAGATTATCTTTTGTTTTTTAGGCACGTGCTAAGTAAAATACAAGACTAGGAAATGGTATGTTTGATATTCTGTATGTTTAGATTAGTAATAAATGTGAGATTCAAGTTTAAAGAACATCTCTGCACCAATTATATATGTACCACAAAATCTGGCTGTTTAACCTCTATTAGAGTAAACCAAAAATGCCTTCTTAAAACCCTTGCTTAATAGAAACAGACCCATAAATACAGAGAACAAACTGATGGTTGCCAGAGGGGTGGGGTGTGTGGGGATGGGACAAACGGGTAAATGAGAATGGGAGGTACCAGCTTCCAGCTATGAAAAGAATAAGCCATGGGGATTAAAGGTACAGCATAGGGAACATAGCCAATTGTATCATAGTGGTGTGGTATGGGACAGACAGTAGCTACACTTGCAGTGAGACAGTATAACATATGGGGTTATCACATCACTATGTTGTACACCTGAGACGGATGTAACACTGTGTGTCAACTAAACTTCAACTAAAAAAATATATTATGCTTATATATATGAAAAACAAAGCAAAACAAAACAAAACAAAACAAAACCTTACTTAAGTATTTCCTCCCCCCCCGAATATTAGTCCTATGCTAAGGAGTCGAGAAGCTCCTTGAAGGCTGGGCTGGTGTCCTCCAGTAAGTGACAGAGGAGGAAGGGAGGAGGCAAAGGCCTTGGTAATGGTCACAGTGAATTGGTGACTGATGTCCCTAAGACGTTACTAAACAAAGTGTGGGAAACTAGACTGAGTCTCTATCATCTCAGGACATGTTATGGGTATTTTGACATGTTTGGAAATATTTGCTGAGAGCCACCTTTCCATTACTCCTTCTCTTAAAAAAAAAAGTGGCAAAAAACTACAACGTAACAGCAAACAAATTAAATCACTAAAAATCCAACAAGAGATCGGTTTGCTTCAAATTATATTGCATTGTATAATTGACTACTGCGCAATCCTAAAAAATGATGAAAAGCACATTATGATTCATGCACATATTTAAGTTATAGAACATTATATATGGAGCAATTCCATTTTTGAATAAATAGATACATAAATTTTCAAATATGTATCCTCATTTATCTAAAGACAAATACCAGAATCATCTAACAGTGGTTATCTCTGAGCAGTGGGATTACACGTAATTTTTAACTTTTGTTAATCTCTATTTTAATTTTTTCTGTTGCAAAAGTATTTATAAGTTAGGCCCAAGTGTACATCGATTGATGAATGGATAAAGAAGATGTGATATATTTATATACAGGAATACTATTCAGCCGTAAAAAAGAATGAAATCTTGCCATTTGCAATGACATGGATAGACTTAGAAAGTATAATGCTAAGTGGAATAAGTCAGTTGGAGAAAGACAAATACCGTATGGTTTCACTCATATGTGGAATTTAAGAAACAAAACAAATGAGCAAAGGAAAAAAAGAGATACAGACAAACCAAGAAACAGGCTCTTAACTGTAGAGGATAAATTGATGGTTACGGAGTGAAATAGGTGATGGGGATTAAGGAGTGTACTTGTGGTAAGTACTGGGTGATGTATGGAACTGTGGAATCAGTATATTGTACACCTGACACTAATATAACACTGTATGTTAACTAACTGGAATTAAAATAAAAACTTACAGTAAGGAAAGTTTACAAGAAAAAAAGTAAGAAAAAGTTATAAGAAAAAAAATCCAAAAATTCCATTGCTACTGCATGATACTAAATTTCTTCAATATCTCTGATATTCTCGCTACTATTTTGAGAACAAGAACTACAAATTAACAAAAAATTGTGAAAAGTGAAGCAGAATTATGAATGAGGAGAAAAATATCTAAGCAGGAATGGCCAAGGCCAAAATTCAAGAAGAAGGTATGATTTGGTCAGATCTGGTCCTCTTAAGGAGAGGGAAGATCAATCACAATGACCACTACTGTGCATTGAGTCTTATTATATTTAAGCATCGTGCTTATGCCTTGTATTCTTGAAAGGCTGGAGTCATTTCCAGCCTTTGTATTGCACAATAACACAGAAGGAAATTACTTACAGCTACACAATATTTCATAAAGTTGTTGCAGTAGAGCTGATAAGATATCGTGAGACCAAAGTGAGAGAGCAAATTTGACCAAGGTAGAGATGCAGAGATGTTCATAAGCACCAAGTTTCACTGCCATGTTCCTCCTCATCAATATATGTTCAATGGCACTAGGCCAATAACTGGTCCTTCAACAAGTAGGTCCACAGTTAACATCACTAACACAACAGATAGGAGAGCAAAGGATTTTGTATGGCAGAACAGGTGCACTGGGTTTATCCTGAGGACACAGTAATGTGTGGGCAACCCAGTGTCAAAGAAAGGGAGATGCTTGTGGTCAGCTCAAGAAACTGTGCAAACTCCACAGCCCATCTAAGTTGTTCAGTGCTTGCAGTGAGAGATACACAAGAATCACAGTGGGATGGTAGTGTGTTCTTTGTAGCTCTCATCAGCTGGGCAGAGAGAGGCAAGTGTAGGCAACAAAGCCACACCAAAATGCCAGCCAGTCTGCTCAGAGGTTGGACAGTCAGCTAGATTCATAAGCTAAGCAGGTCATTCCTGGTTCATCAGCCTAATTTTGTTCTGGTAAAATAATAATCATGTTTTTTTTTTTTCTCTTTGGAATTGATCACTATCTAAAAACCAATCTACATATTTATCACAACCTAAATGCACATATGAATCTTAATTAAAACCCATCTCCTTCTACATAGTATATATCCCCTGAGGGCAGGGAGTTTCGTCTGTCATTGTTGCTGTATTCTCTGTAGCTAACCCAATTTGTAACAGAATAGGACACCCATAATATTTATTGAATGGCTGAGTTCACTATGTCATTAACATCAAGAAGGCACATCCACAGTTGATACCCAGAAGGTTGCCACCGTGGAGGTGGGGTGTGACTGCGGATGGTAATGGGATATCCATGGAATTGGACCTTGGGTGGCTGGAGACATGGAACTCAGACATCTCTGAAAGGTCGGCATGAGGCTCAATTGTGGGAGTCATCTGTGTTTAGATTGATCAGTGAAACTATGAGATCTGTTCAATTCTATAAGAGAAATAGCGAATTAGGAAGAAGACTCAATGGAGTTTTGGTTAAGCGCTTCTTTGGCAAAGAACTGAATGGTGGACAAGAACTGACCATGACAAACACAGTTGTAAGAAAGATGTGGTATGTGCCAATAGCTGTCAATATCCCAGGGATTATTTTAACCATAGATTTTGATTTAAATAACATATCAATTTTAATAGATTACTACTTTGGGGCGCCTGGGTGGCTCAGTCAGTTGAGCCTTCGACTTTGGCTCAGGTCACGATCTCACGGTTCGTGGGTTTGAGCCCCGCGTCGGGCTCTGTGCTGACAGCTCGGAGCCTGGACCCTGTTTCAGATTCTGTGTTTCCCTCTCCCTCTGCCCCTCCCCTGTTCACGCTCTGCCTCAAAAATAAATAAACATTTAAAAAAAATAGATTACTACTTGTTGGATGGATTAGGGTAACAGGAAGTCAATTTATATTATGCTGATAGATACAATCAAAAAAAAAAGCCAGAATGTGGATTGAGAGAAAGCGGGTCCCAGTGACTAATGAAGAGTGAAAAGATACATATGCACCTGAGACTATTACCTAAAAAAAAAAAAAAAAAAAAAAGGTAAAGAAGAGTTCAGGAGCAGATCTTCAATGACACTTCACAAGTTTATACAAGAATCACAGTGGGTGCAAAATTTTCAAAATGCGTCCTGGGGCAAAACTGCTAAACATACCCCCAAAGAGTAGCAGTCCCCACTTGGGGTTCCTTTTATTCTGGAGCTTATCTGCTTATCCTTTGCTGTCTCTTACTGCAGTTAACCCTTGAACAACACAGGTTTGAAGTTCACGGGTCCATTTACATGTTCATTTTGTTTCATAAATGCAGTCCAGTACTGTAAATGTATTTTCTCTTCCTTATAATTTTCTTCATAATGTTTCCTTTCCTCTACCTTACTTTATTGTAAGAATACAGGATATAATACATATAAGACACAGAATATGTGTTCATTGACTGTTTATGGTATCAGGAAGGTTTTTGGTCAACAGCTAACCAGCCAATAGCCAGCAGTAGGCCATTAGTGGTAGTTTGTGGGGAGTCCAAAGTTATACAGGAATTTTTGACTGCATGAGTGGTGGGTGCCCTTGACCCCTCATGTTGTTCAAGGGTCAACCGTAGGTCGCTTCTGGGTGCTGTCCTAGGTATAGCAGGGGCAACGAGAAAAGAATAGGACATAGGTGCTGGCGTTGAAGGGGTTTGCCATCTTGTGTTTTCAGCAGAGTACGGAACAACGAACTGTAGTTCATTCAAAGTGAAACAGGATGTGAAGAAATGGGCTCAGTTGATCTGGAACACCATTGTTCTTTCTTTTCCTTTCTTTTCTTATCATCTACCTTTGGAGGTCACCTTGGTCTGCTCTAAGAATTGAGAGAAGAGGACCAGAAAAAAAGTTCTAAATCTTTTCTACTAAAAAAAAAAAAAAAAAAAAAAAAAAAAAAAAATGCAGCTGGCACATAACAATGCAAGGAAACAACAAACCACACAGTGTTAGTAAAATGTTATAAAAATGAGAATGAAATCAGGTTAGCAATAGAAGAGACTTCCAAATATTAGGCACTGGGCAAAGAACTGCTAACTTGTGTGACATTGGGCCAGGGTCTTTTCCTCTCTGACCTTCAATTTCCACATCATGAAAATAAGAGCATTAGGTTAGAACAGTATTCTCAAAGGTTTGTGACTTTAAGACACAAAACAGATGAACACAAGGGAAAGGAAGCAAAAATAATATAAAAACAGGGAGGGGGACAAAACATAAGAGACTCTTAAATACGGAGAACAAACAGAGGGTTACTGGAGGGGGTGTGGGGGGGGGGATGGGCTAAATGGGTAAGGGGCACCAAGGAATCTACTCCTGAAATCTTTGTTGCACTATATGCTAACTAATTTGGATGTAAATTAAAAAAAAAAAAAAAAAGAAAAAAAGAATCGGGGGTTTGTTAATAAACTCAATTTGCTAGCCTAACCCTAAGGGTTTTGACTCAACATTTTCTGCAAGAGGCCCAGGAATCTGCATCCCCTCAGATGGTGAGATGCAGTCCATGCTCTGGGGAACACTGCCTGAAATATCCTGAAAAATCCTGAGTGATCCTACCCAAAAGATGCTCTGAGACCTAGCAGAAGTATTAAATACACATCTTGTGATTTCTTTTCTTCCTGTTTCTTTCTTTTTTTTTTTTTAATTTACATTCACATTAGCATATAGTGCAACAATGATTTCAGGAGTAGATTCCTTTTTTTTTTTTTAAATTTTCTTTTTTTTTTAACGTTTATTCATTTCTGAGAGACACAGTGCAAGCAGGGGTGGGGTAGAGAGCTGTCAGCACAGAGCCTGACGCTGGGCTCAAATTCACGACCTCGGCCAAAGTCATCCGCTTAACTGACTGAACCACCCAGGCGCCCCTTTTCAGGAGTAGATTCCTTAATGCCGCTTACCCATTGAGCCCATCCCCCCTCCCACAACCCCCATCTTCCTGTTTCTATGTCTGTTTTCCCATCATAGTACATTCACAAATACTTCAGGAGTTATTTCATAAATTGTGTAAGGGAATCTGTGTGCAACTCGTTCTTCAGTGAGGGAAATCAAACTTATGCCTTTATCAGAAACTGTGGCTTAAACACAAGAGTGCATTCGAAGTAAGAAATACAATTCACCTGCCCTCACAGAGCAAAAGGAAAAGGTTCCCCCGAATACCATGACTTACGATTTATGACACGCAGGTAGCATCTGAGAAGTCAAGTGGAGACTATTTCCACTCTCCCACTGAAAACGTGCTTTAGGCGTAATGGTTGTTTACCATGCATGCGTAGGTGTTAACAGGCATTCCTGCAGCTGCTCTGGGATCCAGGGACCCGCAGGGAAAGAAACAGTCCATGGAGAAGTGGAAGGAGAGCAGGAGGTGAGGCACCCACTCTTGGCTGGTGGTTCAGGCAGAACAGGAACCTGGTGACGCCTCAGTGGAGACACACGTTCCCACACATCCGGATAAGGGGAACACAGCACCTCGGTTTGCGCGCTTTCTTTTGTGCAGCTGCTCTCCCACCTGGCACGCTCAGGCCGATGATATTTGTCCTTAGAGGTAAAAATGGGTGACTTCGCATGACCATTCGGGGCTGACACTCCTTATCCTGTCCAGTGATTTGGGTCCAGCCGAAAGGACAACACTCCTTTCTTCAACCGTGAAGTTTTGAGATGCGACCACTTCATGATTCCCTTTCCAGAGTTCTCCCACCATCTTTCTCCCTCGGCGTTGAATCTGTTTCAAATTTAAGTTTGCACGAAGTATGAGAGCCTTGATGATTCCATATTTATTAAATGAAGATCAAAGGCCCTCTTTGCTTTTTTTAGTCTTTTACATCTGGGAGGAATGACATAACCCTTCAGATGACAGTCTTTCTTTCCACCAAAGAACGCAGCAGCATGAGAATGCCTTCCTTTTCAAGCACTTGCCTCTTTTCTAAGCCGAAATGTTCTCCAAGTCATAAGCATGCTGCCATCACACATGGAATTGCATTCCGTGTTACATTTCAAGAACACCAGGAATATAACACACCATTCTGTACTGCCACCAGATACTGCTTTTTCCCTTTACTTTGCACAAAGCCCTGTGCCCAGTAAGACTGGCTTCAGGGCTTATGAGAAGGTTTAAGTCAAAGATTGTTATCTTCTTACATTGATCTTGTTGAGAGGTGGGCTTTTTGTTGTATTATGTTGTTTCCAACAAAGGATCGGCAACAGATTTAAAATTTGGAATTTAATACAAATTTAAAAGATTACTGTCCCAAATGCACAAAGACCTAAAAGTCAGTAAGAAAAGGACAAAGAGCCCAATAAAAAAGGGAGCAAAATATCCGAGCAGGCATTCACAGAATAGGGAACCCAAATGATCAATAAATGTGAAAGCATACTCAGACTCACCAGTAATCAGGAAAATACAAAAGTAAAGCAACACAATACTATTTCACGCAGATCATAATGGCAAACATTATAAAGCTTCATAATACTACGTGCCGGCCAGGATGTAGAAAAAAGGAAATTTGAGTAAATTGCCAATAAGACTGTTAAGTTGGCAGTAAACATCTCGGAAAACAATTGGCAATAAATGTGAAAATGTGCATAGCCTGTGACTCGGGAGTTTCATTTCTAAGATATATCCTGCTTACTGCACTTACCCACAAGGAGATACAGATAGCATTGGTTGTGATAGTAATGATAACTGCTTGTCATAAACTCTGAGCATCAGCTGAATATCCATCAAGCTGATAAGGGAGAAATGAATTGTGGTACTTGTAAATGATGGCATCTATATGGAGTTAAGATAGTTAAGACCTATGTGTACCAACGTGGATATAGAAAATAATGGAAAAAGCAAATTGTAGAACATCAGGTACTGTTTATAATGATACAAATCAATACAATTAAATACTGTATATAGTCAAAGGAAAAAGTCATAAAATAAAGAAATTCAAATTTCTGATGATAATCGCCTTTGGAGAAGTAGAAAGGGGGAGTGGGATTGAGAGAGGAGTCGCAGGGCACTTCGACTTTGTAAGTGCTGTTTGGATTTTCTTTAGAAGATAAAGCAAACACAACAGAATGTTGATGTTATTTCACTTTTGAGTGGAGGTTACACTGGTTTTTTGTCATGTCATTCTTTGTACTTGTGTGTGTGTGTGTGTGTGTGTGTGTGTGTGTGTGTGTGTTTCCCAAGCAAAACATTAACAAGTAATAAGAGGGGATGTCTGGGGAGAAAACGACTGAAGATACCCATGATCATCCTTTTAAACCATGAGGGTACTGTGGTGGGGCTGGCCACTCAGCAGAGCTGCAAATGGTGATGTTTACAAAGCATTCCGAGCGTTAATTGCAAAGATCGAAATAAAACTACAAGAAGTGAGTGTACTTGCCTCACAGAAAATTTTAAAAACTTGGGGAAAGGTACAAATTGTAGAAATAAGGCTATACAAATTGGTACATTTCCTATATTTTGTTTTTGAGCACGGGAATGATTCCGACAATCTTTAAGTAGTTTACTAATGAATTTGAAGTTCCTGAAAATTCAAAGTCAACAACCCTCCCGAAAGCTATTCAATATGCCAATTATCTTGCTTTTAGCAACTAGTAATATTAAGTCATTACTTTAAAGTTGGCTGAAATATGCACAAATAAAATAGTGCATCCCTTTAGGGCAGTCACATACTCCAACATGTATAGGCAGATGACTTTTATAAATGACTGTGGGTAAAAATGAATTAATGAATAACAAAAAAAGACAAGGTGCAAGTGTCTGCAGGACAGTAGTGTCTATTGTGATGGAAAGGAGGAGAAATGTAAAAGACAAAAACCAGAATAAACCCAAATAAGTAAATATGATCACCTGTGAGGGTGGACTAGGTGGCAGAAGAGAACAGGAATAGAAGCAAGACTCTATAGCAAGTGCTTACCCCCTTTGTTGTATGGTTTTGACTTTGGAATTATGTAAATGTTTGATCTAAGAAAACGTAAAATTAGATTATTAAAAAAATAAAATCAAATCCCTGAAACAAATGAACCTCTGAATACTGATCAGGGAGGGACTAGGCGTGAGAGGCCCCAGCATGTCTGCCTGCTTGATGCCCTGGCACCCAAGGGTGACACTCACTGTTGACCTGCCACACCACCACCTCCAGTGTTCTGCAGTCAGGCCTCCCAACCAGGGGAGGGGCCTGGTGAAGAAATACCCTACACCTGGAGTGAGAAGACCCGAACCAGCTACCTGGCATCAGCTTAGTCCTTAATTATACATGCAGTGGAACAAACATTTAAAGAAAATGAATAGCATGAAAGAGAAACCAAAATGAACAATATACGGTCCAGAAAACAGAGGTAATTATTTAACAAAGGAGATTTCTAGAAAAGTTCTAATTTATAATCTTGTAGAAATAGAAATAGATAGGGGCTCCTGGGTGGCTCAGTAGGTTAAACGATTAACTCTTGATTTTGGCTCAGGTCATAATCTCAAGGTCTTGAGACCAAGCCCCACATCAGGTTCTGCACTGGCCGTGGATCCTGCTTGAGATTCTCTCCCTCCCTCTCTCTCTCTCTCTCTCTCTCTCTCTCTGCCCCTTGCCCACTCATGCATGCACATGCTCTCCCTCTCTCAAAATATAGAGGGGCACCTGGGTGGCTCAGTCCGTTAAGCATTAGACTCTTGGTTTCAGCTCAGGTAATAATCGCATGGTTTTATGGGTTCAGGCCCATGTGCTATTAGCACAGAGCCTGATTGGGATTCTCTGTTTCCCTCTTTCTCTGACCCTCCCCCACTCGTGCTGTCTCTGTCTCTCTCAAAATAAATAAACTTTAAAAAAGTAAAACAAACACAGGAATAGAATATTATAATCACTAAGCAAGCACAAGATGATACGAAGGAATTATAGAGTTGGATGTAACGATGATTATCAAAGACTCACCCAATAGGCAAATACACAGGCACACCTTGGAGATACTGCGGGTTTGGTTCCAGACCACTGCAATAAAGTGAGTATGTCAATAAAACAAGTCAAATGAATGAATGGATGGAGCTCTATTCTCACATGGTGGGAAGCAGAGATAGCAAGCTCTCTTAAGGGCACTAATCCCATTCAAAGGGCTCCACCATCATAACCTAATTATTTCCCAAAGTCTTCACCTGCTAATACTAACACATCGGGGGGTTAGGATTTCAACACATGCCTTGGGTGGGTGGGTGGAGAGGGGGACACACTTAGTCCATAAAAGTATCTAATGCTGTATAAACTATTCACTCCCAAGTGTCTTAAAAATCAATTATCTCTAACAGTTTCCGTGCATTAGGAATTCAGTAGTGGTTTGGCTGACAGTTTCATCTGGAGGTGTCTCGCTCTCATGAAGCTAGTCATTGAAGGCTTGGCTGGGGCTGGAGGATCCACTTCTATGGCTGACAAGTTGGTGTTAGAGGTTGGAGGGAGCCTCAGTTCCTCCCCACAGACCTGCTAGAGTGGCCTTATGTCAGGGCAACTGATTCCCGCCCCGCCCCGCCCCGCCCTGGGGAGGCAGTATAAGCAAGCAAGGTTTTTATGACAAAGTCTCAGAAATTCCACACGGTCACTTTCACCATATTCTATTGGACACACACACAGACTGGCTCTAATTTAGTGTGAAAGGGACAGTACAAACACACGAAAGCCAGGAGGTGAGGATCAGTGCAGGCTGGCTACCACAAATGCAATATTTCGTGTTGGCAAGAATGGGCAGAAATGTGTGCCCTCATACACTATCACGGACGCACCTCATTTAGAAAATGACTTGATGGTAGACAGGGAAGATTTAAAATGCACGTATCTTTGCATATTTTCAATGTGAAAGAAATATGTGTGATGATTTTTTTTACTGCAGTAGTGTTTGCAACAACAACAAAGGGAAAAACCTAAATATCTGTAAATAAGGGAGTAAATAAAGGAATACTGTGGGACAGTTAAAAAGAATGTGGTAGATCTGTGACCACCTGTGGACAGCCTTCTTTGAAGACCTATCGTTAAGAAAACAAGCAGAAAGAAAATACACTTCCATTTACATAAAAAGAAAAAAACCCAATACACAAAAGCTGATTTTGTGTGTATGTGCATGCACGAAAACAAAAGTCTCCAGGAAAGCTCTGGAAAAACAAATGTAAACATTTTGGCAGTTGCTTCTGTCAGCGGTGGGGGTGGAGGCAGCACTTTTATTTACCGTCTTGTTTGAATTAACAAAAATGGCTTCAGTAATTGAAACATTAAAATCAGTAAATGACAGACTTTGAGTGACTATTCCAAATGCTCTCACAATAAAGAATATAGGCTTCAGTGATTAGACTTTATTTTGCTCTTCGGAGGCCCTTTCTGGCTTACTTGTAGATTTCTAGTTGCTGCTACAATTGGGTTGACCTCAGAGCAAGTCTTTAGAAAACTAAGAGAAGAGAGCAAGGTCTCAACTTTTGAGTCTGTATTCACTCGTGTTGTGATGAAAGGGAATGACCGATAGACAGGCATTAAAATACTGCCTCCCCTTAGCCTCTCAGTTTCAAAATACATACAATGTCACTATGCCTAGCATACAATGCCACTATGATCAAATGAGACACTCGAGTCTTTGGCACTGATTAGACACTAAAAAGGGGACCATTGTTAGTTTAGGTCCGTTCTAAATTTCTTATCAGAAATAAAGCGCTGTTTGGGTCCTTATAAAGAGGTGGCTGGAATACATGCTAAGTGGAATAAAACCAATCACGACTTGTGTTGGTTTATCCTTGTTCTTCCCCCAGGAGTATTTAAGGAAAGAATGCCACCTGAGTCAGAGTTATTAGCTTCTAAGAGTGTATTCACTTGGACTATAAGATCAAAATGCAATTTATTGTTACAGAGGAAAAAGTCTTTAAAAATTATTACACAAACACTGAAGCATTCATATCTAGTACAATGTATCATCAAATTACAATAAATTTGTTCTCCAGGAAAGCTGAACTGTAGTTAGAAATATCATTGGTTCTAGTGTGAATTTTAACAACTCAACTTGAATATTCCCATCGAAGTATCTATTATTTATGAAACACCTACTAAAACAGCAACTCATTGCTTAGGTCATTTAACTTCTCTGGGTTTGAGTTTCCTCAGTGAAAAGTGAGAAGTCTGGGTTAAATGATCACAAACAACCTTTCCTATCCCCCAAGTCCATGATACACTGTTCTCTTAGCCCTCCTTCAACGTGAGGCACTTCTTTTCCTTGTGAACTGATAAAATTGTGTTTTATCAGCCGTGGCTTCTTGTCTATCTTGAGAATGTGAATTCCAGCACAAGTACTTTTTTAACCTCCCCCCGCCCCCGCCACCCAAACGCACTGTCATACAAAGCAGACTGTCTGTAAAATTCATCATGATGGGACTTGACCTGACACCAAAGTAGAAACCCTTTTTAGACAATGAGCAGTGGCAGGAGAGGGCCCATCGACTGGCCCCGGTTTCAGGAAGGTGGTGCAGTCATGCCCTCAGCGCTCTGGCGTGCACTCTGGGCACAGCACGCGGCATACTTCTAAGTGAGCAGACCGTAAGCGACTGCTGCATAAACCGTGCTCTCTGTCCTACTGTAGCCCTTCTTTGCCTTACCGGTTGACGGTCACTTAGCTTTATATACACATCCCTGAGAATTGTTTCGTCCCAAAACTTCTGTACTATTTCCAAAATGTTCTGTGTAGTATCTATTAGTATGTATTGGATACCCTTGGGGTTGAGATTCTCACGGGATACATTTTTAAAAAGTGTGCAACGGGGTACCTGGGTGGCTCAGTCGGTTAAGGGTACAACTCTTGATTTTGGCTCAGGTCAGGATCTCATGGTCAGATCAAGCCCCGTGTCAGGCTCTGCACTGACAGCATGGAGCCTGCTTGGGATTCTCTCTCTCCCTCACTCTCTGCCCCTCTCCATCTCTCTCTTTCAAAAATAAATATTAAAAAAAAAAAAGGTGCAACTACTTTTCCTCTTCAACATTGCAACTCTATAAAAATCCGACATTTGAACTCTAATCATTTTTCTGCTTAAAGCCACAGTAAAAATTCGAATGTACCTTTTTCACAAATGAGATACATTCAGTTAAGTACTGACATTTTTCTTACCATCTTTACAAAGGTGCTTGCCAACCTCTAGGTTTTCTCACGAAGGTTAAGAGGGTTGGTCCACCTGCTCATCACAATACTCATGTGCCAAAGCAGACACCTCAAGACAGGTAAGAGTCAAGTCTCTTCAACTTTATGTATTTGACCACGACAAGAAGCTAACTCAGGAGGGAGAATTCCAGAAAACTTCCTAATATTTAAGACTTACTAATAAATCACTTTAGATAATACAAAAAATTTTTTTGAAATGTAACTTTTTAGTAAGAAACTGATCCTCAACAGTTTGACTACAATTAAAAAGCAAATATAAGACCTTTGTTCAGGATCTTAGTGCATTTTTAATAATGCATATGAATGTCCTACGAGTTGCAGAGTGAGAATCTCTGAGAACGTACTTTTCTTGTATGAACAGTTGAGAACTCAGGGTGCTGGGTGGCTTAGTCGGTTACGCGCCCGACTTCGGCTCAGGTCATGATCTTGTGGTCTGTAAATTCGAACGCTGTATCAGTCTCTGGGCTGACAGCTCAGAGCCTGGAGACTGCTTTGGATTCTATGTCTCTCTCTCTTTACGTCCCTCCCCGGCTCGCGCCCTGTCTCTCCCTCTCAAAAATAAATAAACATTAGGGGAAAAAAATTAAAAAAAAAAAAAAAGATTGAGAACTCGCTTTGTAGAACATCACAAAGATGGTGAGAGGACAGGAGCCTACCCTTCTTCTCACCACTGCCTCCTTCAGCACTATCACCACACTTGCACACAAATGCTTAATAAATTTAATTGGAGAGGTTACATGGAACACACCAAAAACTCTTGAAACAGCATGTACTGCATAATCTAGTTACACAGTTTCAAAGACAAGAACAGATATTTATTCAATGAGGTAGATAGAAATACTCAAAAGTAAACTCCAAAGTAAAGCATATTCTAAAGTGTCTACACATGGATTTATAATGTATCTCTGAATTTATGCAGCCAGTGTTAAATGTTTTCATAACTCTTATCTATCCCAGCAGTTTTCGATGTTTAGCATACTTATTAAAGATTCTTATTTAGTCAAAGTAACCACTAAAATGATACGACAAAATAATCCATTTTATTTCTTAAATGCCTATGTATTTACAATCATAAAAATGTCCATGCATTATAACTTATGAGATACTATACTTTCACATTTATTAAAAATTAAAAATCTTAGGAAACCTAATTACTTATGAAGAAATTAATGGCCAATCAAAAAATGTCAAATTACTATTATTAGCTTAAGATTATATCATAATCATGAATAGCATTTCATCATGAATACCTTCATTTTAATTTTAAAACTATACTTACAGTTTTTAGATTAAAATCTCATATTGAGGCAATAAGACTTTACTTCAAATTACAGTCACATATGGAAGGGAGCTTTTAATTCAAGGTTTCGTTATGGTCCGTAGTACAAAGATATATTTTCCTGAGGGGCACATGATGGACAGCTAGCCAAAGAAATAGGCTAGCAGAGGGTAGCAAATGGCCAACTAAGCATGCACTGAACCCACAGACTACTTTAGAACACAGTAAATCTTTGATTATTGTCAGCTTTTCTATAATGTTCAGGTTCTCAAAGGTCACTGAATTTTATAATTATCTCCAAACAATTTTCTTCATGGTCATTTAAGCTTTGTCTAAACAGCTGAGTATGTTGCCAAGCAACAACACCATCTCCTCTGCTTAATTCTGCTTCCAAAATAACTTCAGTGGCACCAGAAAAATCATGATAGGAGCGAAGAGTTTTATCTGTTGGAGGAAAAAAAAAATTAACACTCTGCTTTTGGTAACTTAAAGAATATAAAGAAATAGCTTATATATATTATATGCCTAACATGTAGGTAAAAACCAACCCTTAAAAAATAAATACAATGATTCCTTAGGGAGGGAATGTGTCCTTTGAAACAAAGAAATAATCTTTCTTCATCCATTTGTGTTTCACAATAAAAAACATAAGCCTTTCTATCAGAATGAGGTTATACAAGTTTTAATTAAATTTTTTATTTTTTACTGCAGAGTACGAATGACTCTTGGGTATGGAACCCTCAAATAAGTACGATTATTCTTCAGAGTGTTAACTATATACATCGTGATTAATTCTCCAGTCAAATGCTTACCGCCTGACAGTTCTACTTGTGCTGAGTCAGATCGCAATTTCCACTGTATTGTTCCAGTTTGAAAGGTTTGACTACTCGTTCTAATGGAAACGCTATCTACTTTGAAGCCAACTGACCCACACTCAAACTTCCAGGAAATGTAAGCGTAAGACGATCCTTCTTTTCGGGCTAAGTATACCTACAAAGGAGGAGGGAGAGCAAGAACTGTCAGAAATAATAAAGTAGTGTAGAAAACACATGTAGTCAAAGTCTTACTGTCATAGGGTACTACAATACAGATGCTCTGAACACCTAGTTTTTTCCCACTGAGATTTTTACTGGTAACATTTCTCATCTTGTCAGCAATTTTTCCTACAGCATCTTTTGCTCTGGAAGAAAGAAACTTGGATACAGGTGCCCCATTAAGTACATCGCTAAGGGGTGCATGCTAACCAAATTTTGGTAAATCTTATTTTTTTTTAAATTAGTAAAGCCCAGCTATTTAATATGAACTTTAGGAGAAGTCCTGCTGAAAATGAAGAATCCTTTTAAGTGCAATTATTCTATATCTTCTTTTCTAAGTGTGGATTTTCAGACAAGCTTTTCTAGAGTGAGAAGTCAAGAAAATAACTCAGTCATTGCTAAGTAATGGTTTAAAAGGTAGTATTCATGCTTGCCTCTTCAAATAGTATGCCCCATTCCTGCATTATCAGTGACCCTTACCACTTTAAATGTATACTACTTAAGGCAGCCAAGGTTACTGGCTGCTTTCAGCTCATTTCCTTGCATAGTTTCATCTACATTCTAGAAGATGTGGACATTAACATTGACATCCACAGCCTTGGTCTTTCACAGTAACTCCATTTCAACCAGGCTCAACCCCCGAGAATCTGACTCTTTTTATTTACTTCTTAAAAAAAATTTTTTTTAAAGTTTATTTATTTTGAGAGAGAGATAGACAGCAAGCAGGGGAAGGCCAGAGAGAGAGGGAGAGAGACAGTCCTGAGCCACCCGGGCGCCCCAAGAATCTGACTCTTTAATCATTTATCCCTGATGTTCAAACTCACACAATAATCATGTATTTCTTTGAAGTAAGTCTGGAAAAAAACCCTTTCCTCATTTACACTGCACTTACCAGGAATAGTCACGACTTTACGCTCATCTTTCTCCAACTGCCTAATTAATGTTTTTATTTTTTATTTTATTTTTTTAATGAAATTTATTGTCAAATTGGTTTCCATACAACACCCAGT
>NC_064810.1:139200246-139291312 GCF_023721935.1 Panthera uncia
CCTCCCTCCCACCCCCCATCAACCCTCAGTTTGTTCTCAGTTTTTAAGAGTCTCTTATGCTTTGGCTCTCTCCCACTCTAACCTCTTTTTTTTTTTCCTTCCCCTCCTCCATGGGTTTCTGTTAAGTTTCTCAGGATCCACATAAGAGTGAAAACATAAGGTATCTGTCTTTCTCTGTATGGCTTATTTCACTTAGCATAACACTCTCCAGTTCCATCCACGTTGCTACAAAAGGCCATATTTCATTCTTTCTCATTGTCATGTAGTACTCCATTGTGTATATAAACCACAATTTCTTTATCCATTCATCAGTTAATGGACATTTAGGCTCTTTCTACAATTTGGCTATTGTTGAGAGTGCTGCTATAAACATTGGGGTACAAGTGCCCCTATGCATCAGTACTCCTGTATCCCTTGGGTAAATTCCTAGCAGTGCTACTGCTGGGTCATAGGGTGGTCGATTTTTAATTTTTTGAGGAACCTCCACACTGTTTTCCAGAGCGGCTGCACCAGTTTGCATTCCCACCAACAGTGCAAGAGGGTTCCCGTTTCTCCACATCCTCTCCAGCATCTATAGTCTCCCGATTTGTTCATTTTGGCCACTCTGACTGGCATGAGGTGACATCTGAGTGTGGTTTTGATTTGTATTTCCCTGATGAGGAGCGACGTTGAGCATCTTTTCATGTGCCTGTTGGCCATCTGGATGTCTTCTTTAGAGAAGTGTCTATTCATGCTAATTAATGTTTTTAAAGGCTCATTTCCTTCCTATCATTTGCATGGTCTAGGATGTAGAGCAACTGGCTCATGCATTAAACCTAAACTCCTGGCCATTTACAGGGATTATCTGTAGCTTAATTACTCTTTCAAAGGAGTGGCTAGTAAAGGGGATTATCTGGAAAAGATGAGCCAAACAGTTATTGGAAGAAAGGTGGCTAGAGAAACGAAAAGACCAGGGGAAAATTATCTTAAGACAAATAAATACATTCAAATTTATGTTTCTCTCTCTCTATATATACATATATATGTCTCTCTCTCTATATACATACATATGTCTCTCTCTCTCTCTATATATATATACATATATATATTTTATGTCTTAAGTCTTTTTAGAGCTCAGTAGTCTAATAAAAGCTCCCCCTCCCCCTGTCCCACCCTTGCCAAAGTGTGGACGTAAAATATGAAAGATTGACGTTAGGGTAATTTCAAATTTCTAGCTTACCCCCAGAACTTTTTTTTTGCTTTTAATTTTTAATGTTTATTTGTTGTTGAGAGAGTGAGAGAGCATGAGCAGGGGAGGGGCAGAGAGAGACAGGGAGACACAGAATCCGAAGCAGGCTCTAGGCTCTGAGCTGTCAGCGCAGAGCCCGGTGTGGGGCTCAAACCAACAAACTGCGAAATCATGACCTGAGCTGAAGTTGGATGTTTAACGGACTTAGCCACCCAGGTGCCCTGAGATTAGAATTATCTTAATTATACCAAGGGGGTCTGGGCCACAACTTTAACTATCATAAGAAGGTTTTCAATAGCTGTTGAACATGTCTGACAGAACTGCTTGTTCTATAATTTACATTTTTCAGTCCTAAAGGCATCAGCTTTTAAGACCAAAAAAGTTAAAGGACAGGATGGAATTCATCACTGAACTCTTAAATGCTTAAATAAACATTCAAACACATTGTGAAAAAATAAAAGGTCTCCCAGGCTAAAGAAATAGTATATGGAAATAAAAGACTACTGATACTGAAAATTCATGTCACTTTTTTCTCACAATATATTTTCTGTACCATTTTAACCAAGTTATTTTAACTCAGCATTTTTATTTAATTAGTTAATTATTTATTTATTTTAATGTTTATTTATTTCTGAGACAGAGAGAGACAGTGCATGAGTGGGGGAGGGGCAGAGAGAGAGGGAGAGAGAAAATCAGAAGCAGGCTCCAGGCTCTGAGCTGGCAGCCTAACATTTCCTCATGAATACCTTCATTTTACTTTTAAAACTATACTTACAGTTTTCCCTTACATTTTACTTTTAAAACTATACTTACAGAGTTTCGACGCAGGGCTCGAACTCACAAACTGTGAGATCATGACCTGAGCCGAAGTCGGTCGCTCAACCGACTGAGCCACCCAGGCACCCCTAACTCAGCGTTTTTAGAGGTAGAAGTTACCAAGCATATGCTCAGTTTGATCATTTGAAATATGCCAAAACAGTAAGATTTATATAAACACCCAACCGTAGTCCTTTCTGTGTAATAGCAACAGAACCAGTACTTATAATTTATTTAGGAGAAAAAAATATTTTATAAGCTCTCAAATATTCAATTGTTTTATCTAGATGAAAAAACAAACCATTTTTTTTGTAACTACTGGTTGCTCCTAACTTCTTGAGTGTTATCTTAGACAAATTTTTGGATGTTGGTTTTTTAATGCATAGATATCACTTGTTGTGGGCAAGTTCTACATGCTTGGTCTTGCAATTTCAGGGACTACTAAGAGCCACCTCACTTTCGCAATAGAGACAGTAAAATCAGAAGTCATGGAGTTTTTCTTCCACAGACCCGAAATCTACACAGCACCCCACCCCTCCCTCCGGTGACCTATCCCTGTCCCTTTTTGGCAACTGTAAGGCACACACAGAACAGGCAGATCACAACCTGTGGGTGAGAACAAGACCAGTCTGTCTGTGGCTGGAAAGTCTAAGCTTTGCCCCTAACAATGTACACAATGTAAACTTGTCCTTTGGATTATGGCTGTAACCACTATTTTCAAGACTGAGAACAATTTGCATGTCAGCTTCTTTATGCTTTATATATTTCACATCCTACAGATCTTCACTTAAAGGGTGTCTGATTACTACATGCCAGGCTGTTTTGTCCACTGTTATGGTTTTCTGGAGGTTTGTGCTGCACTGTTGAAGCTGTTCTTCACTATACTCTTAAAATGATTCTTCTGTTTTGCCTGTTAAGATGAACTCTAATTAAGTTTACTGTGCAGCACTCTATAGTTAGTCATGACTACAGATACCTAACAGAACAGCTATATTTCAAGAGATTTTAATTTAATACTTATAGACTGGTTGGTATTGCTCATTAATCTTATTTTGGTTATTCCATTTTATCACTGAAATCAAACGTGAATCGGTCAGTCCCCACTGCATTAGTATCTTTCTATACTCTGCCTATTTCTCCTACCGGCAGCCTCTGAATTACCTCTGATCACTAGTGTGATCTTGTCCTTCCTTTGTCTGAAATCTCTCGTGGTTTCCTGTTACATAACTGCAAGGTAATCAAAGTCCTTGGAACTTGACCACTGTTTACCTCTCTAGTCTCATTTCCCACCATTCTCCTCCATATTCCCTACTACTTTCCCCTGAATATACCAGACGTTTCTCACCTCAGTGTTTTTGCACATGCTCTATCTCATGCTCCCTTCCACATCCTGTCTCCACACTGAGAAACTCGTCCACTGCCTCCTTCTCTAAAAGCCTATTCAGATATTAGTTCTTCTGCAAGGTCATCTCTGACTCAAGAAGGGAGAGTGGCTCTTCCTTCTGTCTTCTCTCCCTTGGAGTCATATACAGACCCATATTCTTCTACCACTCATCTCACCAATCTAAACAGCTGGTCCATGTCTTTTTCCTTCACTAGTCTAAGCTCACCTTGATGCTTGACTCTTAATTTAACATTACATCATGTCCAAGCACATCCAAGCACATCATATCACATCCAAGCACAATGTCTGACAATGCACACTTACTGAATGACTAATGACTAATGCCATACCCCAAAAAGTGCTAAAATGACTCTACTGACAAAAACAATACTTTGCAAAAATTCAAAGTACTTAAAAACATGCAAGGGGCAATCCAAATGAAGATAGATTATTTTTGATACCCTACACAGTTTGAGGGTGGTACAGAATTTACGCCATATACATTCAAAAATTCTTTCTTGCATCCAGCCATCTTTACTAAACATTTCTCAGGCACTATGCTAGATAGATGCATACTGAGAGGACAAGGGAGTAGAAAGACAAAGTCTTTTCTATGAGAATGTTTACAATCTGGTAGGATAGAGACAAATAATCTATTATATTTGTTGAATAAATGTCAAGAAGGAGGGGTACATGGTACAGTGAATAAATAAAGGGAGAAATGAATCCAGCTAGCTGGGACTGGAGGGAGTGAGGCTTACACCAAGCTCGAAGGAAAGGAATAAGTGAATCTAACAAAAAGGAAAGTAAAAGAAGTCCTGTGTAGAGGTGAGAAGGGCAATGCAGCTGCAATGCAGAGCAAGGGGGTATCATGGAGCGAGGTGAGGCCAAGAAGGCAGAGGCCACACTCAGAAGAGACTTGAGTTGTTTCCTGCCCTAAGAGCACTCAGTAACGACTGGGGTTTGGAAAATGCTTTTCTGCCTTACGCCATGGAAAACAACTATGAAGGGACCAGAGCAGATGCAGAAAGACTGGTTTAGGAAGCTATTAACACTTTTATCAAGGTGTTGTCACCTGCCTCCTAAAAGGCATACTGGTTTTCTTGATTCAGCTTTTTATATTTCTTCCAAATTAGACATCACTGAACAATGTATTTGCTAAGTAGCAGAATTTAGTAAGTCTCTGTGTTCCTGGGAGACTAGCTCTTTGAGCGGTTAAGAATCTGTTCTAAATATCTGAGAGCAGGCTGCATGTGCTGTCATGATTCCAGGCTGGAGGTTACTGAGGAAAGGTGTGGTGGGAAATAGGTAGGTTTCTTCTTCTATTTAGCGGACCTAGAGAATCCCTAATTGGGAACATGCTAGTACAAAACTAAAAATATTGACTTATTTCTAGGTGGAAAATTCAATGTTTCAATGGCAATATATTACTTCTGAGTTATTAGACTCTATAGGGGTAATTAAGATTCAACTATTTTTCTTCATTTGGTATTAAATATTATAACTGGACAAAGATTCATTCAACTTTTAAAAAGTGATACCCCTTGTAAAGGTAAATCAAGGCATAAACTTTAATTGAGTAGGAGCCTTTTTTTTATTTAATGGCCTCTGCATCTCATTTACATTATTTAAATCTTACTCATACAATATACCCTCTGGGCACAATGGTCTATTTAGAGAACTCAAAACATGCCATGTAATCTATGCTTTTCCCCTACTGTTCCCTTGCTTTATGAACACCTACTCATCCTTCAGCGTCCAGCTCAAATGTCTCCTGCTCTACAGAGCTGTCCCCAACTCCCACAGCCAGAGCTAATTACTCCCTCCTTGGTGTTTCCATAGCAATGTGTTGATATCCTTATTATAGCACTCTGCATCCTGGGTAAGATGGCTGTTTGTGCTTCGGCTTTCCCTGTTAGATTGTGAGGGCAGAAACCGTATCTTTATCTTTTTATCCATGGAGCCAAGAACAATGCCTGACATAACAGGCATTCAGTAAATGTTTGCTGATGAACAAATGAGTGAATAAGACAGAATCGACCTGCTTTTCATCACATCACATCTTCTGCAGCATGTCATTGTTTTTTTTTCCATTAATTTTCTCCATTAACACTGATGGTTAGGAAAAAGGCATACTTTTTCTTTAGTTCCGCAATGACAGCTTAGTCCTTGGATAAATAACATGTCTATCCTATCCTGCTTTCTGTTCAGAAGAACTTTCAGGCTAAGGATAGTCTTCCAGAGAAGTTTACCCTTCCTCATTAACTGTATAATCAATTATAGATATACATATCTTAAAATTTAAATTTTCACCTTGCTCTATTTTTTATGTTCTTCTTTAACTCAAGAGGAATAATTTATACAATTTTATTAACGTTGGCAAGTGATTCTTAGTTTAATATAAAAAGATCACCAAAACAAGCACCAAGGTAAATTTTACAACAAAAACTTATGACTGGAAAAAAAAAAAAAAAAGCAGGGATCTTATTACGTCTTCTGCACTCTAATGCCTAGTACGGTGACAAGCATATTGTAGATGCTCCTATACACTAGCAGCTGCTAACCTGTGACTCGCTCTTTAAATCTAGCCAATGTGTCCTGCAAATGAGCAACTTCCCTTCCCAAACATCCCGGCAAGTTAACTTTAAAAGCTCCCTCTAAGTTCACTAATTCCTATGAAAATCTATCAATAATATGGTTAGATCTGCTGAGGTCATGTGAATAGTTTTGAGTTTATTTTTGGTGTGTGTCTAAGTGGTAGGACACTTTAAAAGCAAAGCTTCTTACTATTAACTGGGAACATGTGAAAACAATGTGCAAGCTGGCATAAGTGAAATACTATAGTCCAGCATCCATTTCTTTCTTTTTCAGGACACAAAGAAGAAATAGCCAGTATTACTGTTCAGTCATCCACATTCTTATGAAATGAAAGCATGTTAAATGCTTAGCTCTTGGGACTTTGGGTTAAATGTGCATTTAGTAGGCAATCAACAAGTATCTGTGAAAGGATTAAATAACAGTGTATTTTATATATTCATGCAAAAAACCAGTCACAAGTTGGTCATATATGTGATTCTTTTTCCCCATGAATGAATTAAATTCAGCCTCTTTGATGAAAATGGATGCTTCCTTGATATAAATGCACAACTGTCTTATGGACTTTTGATTAAACGTTGGGAGCAGGATTTTGTTTTACAGGTTTAAGGATTACTAAAAGTACTTTTGATATATCAGTTTTCACATTATACACAACTGAAAAATGAAGCCAATCTATGTTTGTTTAAAAACAATGACAAAGTTTTCAAACAGCTTCATGCAGGAAATTACCATGTTCCAGTCTGTTTCAACTTTTCTGAATATGGATTCCATTTTCCACACACCATTCTCCCATCCAGAAATGGTTTGATTATTATTTGAAACTCGGACATAACGATCTTTCACAATATTATAACAAAGGTGGAGCTGTTTGGAAATCTTCTCATTTTCAGACGGAATGAGCAGGGTTTCTTTTCTCTTAAAAAGAAAGCGGAATTAGTTTTTCAACATAATGGAAGACTATATATGAAGAACTGCTACATCCAGTGGTTAAGAGATTCCTTCAACTTGAAAATGAAGAGTTGGTGCCATTAAAAAATTTGGAAAACATTTTATAGGTTAAATATGATTAGTATGATGTGGATATAGCTCCAAAAATTACTAAACAGAAAATGAGAAGTATAAACCATAGCTCTGATTTATATTGTTGTGATTTATGTTCAACCTAAATTCATTTACTTTTGTTCATTTCTACCACCAACATCTCCAAACTGGACTCCTTCAGTTGTCTCCTAAAGTTGACTCCCAGCTATCAACTCTCACCTTTCCTATCCAAGCTCCACATAGTAATGAAAGTGATTTTCTAGAAATGTAAATTGGGATATGTCACTTTCTTGCTTAGCTCACTCCAATGACTTCCCACTGTACTTAAACTCCAAACCTTTACCAAGGCTAACAGGGCTCTAAATGATCCATTCCCTGCTTACTTCTCAAACCAATCTCATGGTAGTTTTCCATTAGCTCCTCAAAAAGGTCCAGCTAGTTCCTGCCTCAGGGTCTTGACATGCTGTTCCTGCTATCTGGAATGTTGTTTTCCTACTCTCCATATACTTGATTCTTTCTCTTCTTTCAGGCCTCAACTTAAAGCCATTTCATCACTGTCCTTTCTTGATACTCTAAGGTAGGAGAGTGCCTGGGATACATAGCTTGAAACAAACTTCTACATGTGTGAAGCCTATGTTTTACCTTAAAATTCCAGGAAAAATTTGCATCCTAGCCCCCAAATAAATCCATGTTTATTGTAATGAAAATCAATCCCTAGAAATCTGAAATCACTGAGTGAATCTAAAGTTTGAGAAAGAGGATACATTTATCCCACATCTTTAAAAAATTTGTTTTTTAATATTTATTTATTTTTGAGAGACAGAGAGTGTGAGCAGGGGAGGGGGCAGAGAGAGAGAGAAAGACACAGAATCTGTGTCTCCAGGCTCTGAGCAGTCAGCACAGAGCCCGACGTGGGGCTCGAACTCACAAGCTGTGAGATCATGACCTGAGCCGAAGTCAGATGCTCAACCGACTGAGCCACTCAGGCGCCCCTATCCCACATCTTTATATGCCACTAAAACACTGGTCCCTGTCCTTTAGACATGGGCATAGTAGCATCTGGGCCAGACAATTAATTCTTTGTAGTAAGGGCTGCCCAGTACATTGCAGGTTGTTTAGCAGCAGCCCAGGCCTCTGTCCATTTGATGGCAGTGGCACCCCTCTGCCCAAATGTGACAACCAAAAATGTCTCCAAACATTGCCAAATATCCCCTGGAAGGCAAAATCAACCACCACTGAGAACCAGTGCTCTAGTCTATGTCAATGTCTTGCCACAGTATTTGCTAATCAACCAAAATAGGAGGCAATGCTTTCTTGTTAAACACTGGGTACTAGGTATTAAACAATATGAAAACTTCAAATGCATAACAATCAATAAGCAAAATATAAAACATCTTAGAAACAAAAAGAGAAAAAATAATGTTTGTGTGTATATATATCACTGTTGGAATTATTAAACAGTAATATAAAATGTAGAAAAACAGAATTTCCTAGAACCTATGAATATCACTGTTAAAAAGGTTTAAAAAAAAAGCAGCTTATTTTTAGAAATTGATTTATAATTACGGATTACAATTTCAAAACAAGCATATAACAAAACTCCCCAATTCTTTTCTTCTTTATCAAAAATATTTTAGGGTGTTGACATAAACCCAATGGAAATAAAATTCAAAAGTAGCATTATCTACTATTTAACAAAGGATAACTAATTACCAAAGAGAAAAGAAAAATATTTATGCTACTGAACGTAATTGTGTATGCAACTGTGTAATCTAGATTCAGAATAACATTAATATTTCATAAAATCTTTTAACTCTAAGATTAAGATAAAATTTTCTTTCTGGAAATGATATCACCAATGTTTCCTTCTTTTTCCAAATGATTTCAAGGTAGAGTTCCATTATTTTTTAGGACCAACATTTTTCAATTAACTTTTAAAATGAACATCTACTTCTAAAGAGGAAAATGATTTTTTAAATCCATGGCCCTAATGGTCTCCAGTAACAGAAATTTTTAAAAAAAATTTCAAAAGGGAAGACAATCCAGGCATATGACCCAATTCATATTTTTAAAGTTTAATCAACTTATATGCCATACAAGAGAGGAAGCACATCCATCCATAAAAAGAAAAAAGAATAAAGACCTAAATAATATCGACGTTTTATTTAAATTGAACACAGCTGTGAATTAAATTAGCTCTTTTAAATTGGCTTCATTTAGATTTATACTTGTAACTTGCACTGCATCAGCAGTGATTTGAATTATCTGTTGAATTTAGATCGTGTAATTCTATGGCTGAACCAACCCTTCCAACTGCTTCCTAAAGATGATGAAGTAAATTAAAAAGCAAACATAAAGTTTACTGGGGATAATTAACCCATTTTGGACATATTCCTTTACTGGAGAAATTAGTTGCAACAATGGCAAATCTAGAAAAAGTAGATATAAAACTATTTTGTTTGGAATTGTTTGATATGATACTGTGGTGGGTATTTTCATTCCAAGCATTTTTCATTACATACCTTCTTAGACATTTATGAGTCAACTTTAAGTTTCCTAAGGGCAAGGGACAGTCTACTGTACTTTCTTAATGTTCATTACAGACACATTGCTTTTCACCTAGCCCCTAACTACAGGCATATGTCCACTGTTCATTATTTAATTTGGGGACATTAATCAAGAGAGAATGTCTTAATATAAATTTGGCAATAGTAATCACAGCAGCAATGATCATTTCTAGCCAATAACAGATATAGGCAAGTAAATAACAAGAAATAAATACTTTCCTTCACTGAATTATCCAGATTCTATTATTTGTCTCATTGTACTATAAAAAAAAATTCTAAAAAGGTAAAACAAGCCTTTCTAAAATGTGTAAAATCCTATTTTGAAAAACTTAAAACAGGCACTTCCCAAAAGATGATATCCAAAAACTTACAGGACAGGCATTCAACTTCATTAGTCATCAAGGTAAATGCAAAAATGCAAGGTAAAATCACAATATAATAGTACTACACACCACCAGAACTGCTAAAATGAAAAAGACAATACCAACTACAGGTAAATATGTGAAAAACTCTCATTCGCTGCTGGTCAGAGAGTAAACTGGCACAACCACTTTGGAAAACTGCTTGGCAATATCTACCCAAACTGAACATACTCCTTCCCTATGACCTAGCAATTCTACTCCTAGGTATAAATCAAAGTCAAACGCATAAATACATTCACTGAAAACACGTATATAAATGTTCACAGCAGTACAATTTTTAACATCCAAGACCTAGAAACTCAAATGCCCATCAATGGTGGCACGGATAAACTGCATTTATACATATTATATTTCAGTGAGAAAAAATGTGCCATAACCATGCAGCAACAAGTCTGAATTTCATGAAATAATGTTAAAAGAAAAAAACTCTTCACCAAAGAGTACATATGGTACAATTCCATTTACATAAAGCACAATAATAGGCAAAATCAATCTATGAGGTTAGAAACCAGGATAATGGTTACTCTTAGTGGTGGAAGAAGTGACCGGAAGGGAACTCATGGCCATTCCTGGGATTCTGGTGGCCTATCTGCCACTCTGGTTGGTGGTTACATGGATGCTCAATTTGCACAAATTTGTTAAGCTATACACACTTATAATTTGTGCATTTTTTCTGTACGTACTTTAGTAACAGTTATACTATACTAAAAATTTACATAGGAAAATCCCATTTTAAAATGCTTTCCTTACTCCTGCATGTGAATATACTACGTCAATTATTGCTTCTCTTCAAACGTTTATGTCTTTTCACAATTACTGTAAAAAGTTAATTGAAAGGTCCTGGCGAATGCATTTTTCTGTAAGTAAAGAGCACACTATAGGAAGCAGTCAAGTGAAAAGATTATGATGCTATAATGAATTAAATACCTCTAGACCCATTTCACCTCGGGCTACTCTCCAAGCCACTGACCCAGATATTCTTCCACCAAGTTCTCCAGGCTTAGGGGTTTTGGGAGATATAAATTCAACAAGTTCCACGATTATCCTCTGGAGAAGTTCTTTTCTTCTGTTTTCCGACAAAGATACTTGCCTCTGTAATTCATGTTTTAAAAAAAGTCATTAAGATTAGGGAAGTGCAGAGGTCCATCTCTAAGTAAGTATATACTTAAAACATTCATATTTTAATGGGATCCTGACAGACGTAACCAACTTTTTGTTCACATGTAGTTATTTGGAAAAGTAATAGGTCACTGTGGAAAACTGAAAATAATTTTACAAATGTTATGTGAAGAAATCATTTAAGATCCATATCCAACTCTTCATGATCTTTACTGTCCTACATTTAAAATGAAGGTGGCAACTTCTGCTTCCAGCTACGATAGACTACCTTGTGTCAGACCAACTGTCCTACTGAGAAAAGGTACAAAGCTGGGCAAAACATTACATGCAGACACAAACAAACCCCTGTTTAAATGCAGCAGAAGGCTACCAAGGCAAGCACAGCTGTAGAAGCTAAGATCCCAAGGAAAGAAATAAATTGAGGTGAACTGAACATACTCCACCTCTTTTCCCTTCCAGGCATTTGCCAATTATTAACTGGTATGAGCTAAAGAGGGAGAGAAGCCAAGCACAAAATGACAGCTAACATGCTGAAAAACACAGCAGAATTTTTACAGAATCACAGTACTGTGGAGTAAATACAGCGGAGTTCAGAGCATTTCAAGGTGAGAGGCTCCAGTTAATACTCCAGATATTCAGTTTAGGATCTTTGAAGGGCTGCACATCAGAAGGTGAAATTCCAAACAGATGGAAACTTCACCCTGAATCTCAACCACCGGATTAAGGTGATTCTAACTGCCTGCCAAGAAACAAAATTGATGGTCTGGCTTTTAAATCACAGAAGAACCCACACGTGTGTAATAGTAAAAAATTTCAATACTACCAAACGGATATAAAATAAAAACCGAATCTTCCTTTTTGAACTTCCAGTTCCTCTTTTCAAAAGTAGTCATTGTTAACAATTTCCTGTGCTTTGTTTCAAAAGTTTCCACACTTGGACAAGTGTGTGTAATTATATTCAAGACATAATTTCTTTGAAAAATAAAGCAACATACTTTTGATGCCTAGTATTACATACATTGAAATTTTGTCTCACTAAACTTTGAGATGTGACAATTTAATGCATAAAACTACCACAATATTTAAAAGGGGTCCTCAAAATTTTCAATGAACGAAAAGACATTTAACATATTAAAATACTTTTGCTTGCAAAGTAATGCTATTACTTTAAGAATTTCAATGGGTTAAAAACTGGCCATTCTTGATTACATAAAAAACTTCAAATGTCTTCTCAAAAATGACAAATGCCCATACCTGCTTATTAAGTCCATTAATAGTTTCTCGAAGTAATTCTTCTTTAACCTCAGTTCTTCTGGAGATTACCTCGTCATGTTTACAAGAGTATCGCCAAGTGACATCAACCACCTCAAATTACAGAATACAATAGTTGACAAGATTACAACCATCAATCTTAATCTGCTAACTATCTGGAACGTATGTAATTCTTATCTGTTTTTTTTTTTTTTTTTTTTAAGTAGACCTCATGCCCACGTTGGAGCCAAAGCAGGGGCTTAGCTCATGACCCTGAGATGAAGATCCGAGCTGAGATCAAGAGTCAGACATTTAACTGACTAAGCCACCCAGGTGCTCTTAGAATGTACAGAATTCTTAAATAGATTTTTAAAATGCTATCCTTTGTTTGAAATTTTAAAACCTGCAGAAAAAAATAAAAAATATGCTTTTTATTCATTTTCTAACATGTATACTTTATTTTTTTTAATTTTATGTTTATTTATTTTTTTTAATTTTTTTTAACATTTATTTATTTTTGAGACAGAGAGAGACAGAGCATGAACGGGGGAGGAGCAGAGAGAGAGGGAGACACAGAATCGGAAGCAGGCTCCAGGCTCTGGGCCATCAGCCCAGAGCCCGACGCGGGGCTCGAACTCACGGACCGTGAGATCGTGACCTGAGCTGAAGTCGGACACTCAACCGACTGAGCCACCCAGGCGCCCCATATGTTTGTTTATTTTTGAGAGAGAGCGTGAGTGGGGGAAGGCAGAGAAAGAGGGAGACAGAATCCAAAGCAGGCTCCAGGCTCTGAGCTGTCAGCACACAGCCCGATGCGGGGCTCAAACTTAGAAACTGTGAGATCATGACCTGAGCTGAAGTTGGACGCTTAACCAACTGAGCCACCCAGGCACTGCTCTAACAGGTATACTTTCAAGAAAGACTGATAAAATGATATTTTCAGAATATTTAGCTTTTTAAAACTTATCTACAAAGTTAATTTCATAATATTCAACTAATAAAAACTTTTTCCATTTTTACTGTATTAAATTCATATCAAATAACTAACTTTTGACAAAGGTACAAAAACAAGTCAATGGAAAAAAGATAACCTCTTCAACAAATGATGCTAGAACAATCTGTCATCTATCTGGCAAATAATGACTTTCGATCCACACACTGTACTATACACAAAAATTAACTCAAAATGGATGACAGACCCAAATGTAAAACTGAAAGTATAAAACTTTTAAAAGAAAACACACGAAAAAATCATTCTGACTTGGGCTAGGCAAAACTTGCTTAGCTATAACATCAAAAAGCACAATCCATCATTTCATCATCTATACGAATACTGAATCATTATGCTGTATATGTGCAACTATACAGTGTTATATGCAGACGATGCATCATTTTAAAAGGAAAATAGCACAATCCCTGAAAGAACAAATTGATAATCTGGACTTTCTCAGTTTTGTCTCTTCAAAAGTCACTCTGTAACAGAATGAAAAGACATGCCACAGACAAGGAGAAAATCTTTGCAAAGCATTTATTTGAAAAACGACTTATATGCAGAATATATAAAGAATTCTCAAAACTCAACAATAAGAAAATGAACAACCCAACTTAAAAAAAAATGGGCAAAGAGGAGGATGCATGGCAAATAAGCACACAGGGAGATACCCGGCATCATTTGTCATCAGGGAAATGCAAATGAAAACCACCATGAGATACCACCTCACATACCGACAACCACACTAAGTGTTAGCAAGGATGCAGAGAAACTGACAACTCTCACATACTGCTGGTGAGAATGTAGAACGGCACAGGATTCTGGAAAACAGCTTAGCAGTTTTCTTATGGCTCTACCATATGATTCAGTCATTCTACTTCTAGGCATTTACCAAAGAGAAAAGACAGCATACGGCAATATAAGGACTTGTGTTTAAGTGTTTACAGCAACTTTATTTGAAATACTAAAAAATTGGAAATTATCTAACTGCCCCTCAACAGGTGAATGGATAAACAAACTAGGGTACATGCATACAATGGAATACTACTCAGCAATAAAAATAATAAATTATTGATACATGAGAATAACATGGGTGAATCTCAAAATAATTGTGCTGAGAAAAAGACACCAGATCACGCCCACCAAAAAGAGCATATATATTGTATTAATTCCATTTTATATAAAACTCTAGAAATGGGATGCTGGGGTGGCTCAGTTGGTTAAGTGTCTGACTCTTAATCTGGGCTCAGGTCATGATCTTACGGTTGTGAGATTGAGCCCCATGTTAGGCTCTGTGCTGACAGGGTGGAGCCTACTTGGGATATTCTCTCTCTCTCTCTCTCTCTTTCTCTCTCTCTCTCATTCCCTCTTCCCCTCCCTGCTTGCATGCTCTCTCTCTCAAAAAAAATAAACACTAAAAAAAAAAACCAAAACAACAACCTAGAAATCTACAGCGAGAAAAAGCAGATCCATGGTCCATGGTTGCCTAAAGAGGGGCAAAAAGGAGGGATAACAAAGGACATAAGGAAACTTCCAGATATAGTGCATATGTTCACTATCTTGACTACAAAGATGATTTCAAGGGTGCATACAAGTGACAACATTTATTAAACTGTACACTTTAAATGTATGCTGCTTATTATATGTCAAATATATCTTCAAAAGCTGTTCAAAAAGGAAAGAAATTCTATTTTATTCTTAGAAAAAACCCTTTTTTTTCTTATGCTTTACCTCATCCTTAGAAAATGCTATGACATAGGAAAGCTTCTTGCCCCACCCTACTTCATAAAGGAGTGGCTTATCACAGACATCTTCACATGCATCACAGTGCAGCCACCGCTGCTGAGAAGGTGAATAGACTTCTGTCCAGACATGGTCTACTCAAGTAAGACACAAGAAAACAGCAGGAAGAAAGAATATAAAAGTTAAGTTTATAAAACCAGAATGATTTCCAACAACTACATACAAACTGCTAAGATAAGGATCGTATAATAATTTCTAACAGTCTAAATTTTAGCTAATAGGACTGAGCATTTTTGGGGCACACAAAACTCCAGAACATTTGTTTTCATTTCTCTCTTTGAAACCCTTAAAAATATTTTTGGAAAATGTCCTTTAAGGTGGTTAGTTTTAAGTGTCATTAAAAATTATGTGAACCATAACTCTAAAAGGGTGAACATATTGAACAACGGCATCAGAAACATGGGCCTCAGCTTTTGCTAATGTGGAGCTAATGCCACTTTGGAAACTGCAGTCTCTCTTGACGTTTACGACTCAGAACAGGTAGGAGGCCCCCCAAAGGATCTCTGGCTATTGATGTTCTATATTTGACTGTAAGAGAACAGTAACTCTTAAGTGAAGGTTTCATTTTATCCTACAAAACAACAAAAACACAAGAAAATTCTAAGAACAAGGAAAACAACTTTTTAACGTGTAGATGATAAATCATTTCTAAATAAGAACAACATAAATTTCACAAGGCTTTTATTACATTTTTTTTTGTACACTGAGGTTTAAGATTACTATGTCTTTTATACTAATCTCTACAAAAGTAAAGGTTTCTACAGCATATTACATGTTATTACTCATACAGAAAAAGCACTGTTACAAATGTCATGGTAAATGGTTAATAAAAGAATGTTTATAGGCCATGTTTAAAGTACCAGGCAAAGTGGTAGGTGTACAACTCTATACAAAAAACTTACAAGGTTGGTATTAGTGTTATTTACAGAAGGCAAATGGGAGCTCAGGCTGACAAGGCCAGAAAGTAACAGACAAAAAGCGATGAGCCCAGACTGTAAACCCAAACCTGAAGTGTGCACAGCTCTACTACTTTGCTCACACCACATTCCGTACCTGTATAATCCCAAACATAGCGAGCTTCAAACCCTAAGGCTCGACAGCACAGCGTAAAACAATTGGCCCACTCGCCACACCGTCCACATCTCGTTTCCAAAAGTTTCTCAGGGTTATTATACCTGTTTTAAAATAACCATAGTTATCAACTTTGCAACCAAACTCTGCAAAGGGACTGAAAGGGGGTGTTCTGCATGTAGGGCCGACTCAATCTGCACTGCAGTGAGTTCCAGTAATGAAGGGGATCCTTGGGATTCTGGCAATGGTGGTGGATTTTCAGGTTCTGTTTACCTGGCCCTGAAGATGATGTATTTTTACAGTCTGAGGGTGAAGATTAAAGCTTTTATGATAGTTTTGTACATTCGGGGGACTTGTCCTACAGCTTTAATGTTCACTGAAGTATGTTTTCTTTTAGAATTTAGTTTGTCTTGCTCCCGGTAAAGTATTTGCTTTTTTTTAAAACGATGAGCATAGCACTGGGATTCAGTTAAGTTTGTTATGTTTCGTTGTCAGTTTTTCCTGAAGTATTATTTTGCGTTAATAAGCAATGGTAACTTGCTGGCATTTTATTCAAATGTATGGTGATTTTGCTGATTTTGTACCTTTATTAATATTTGCTTTTTAATCATGTACTATATGGAACTTCATTCCTAATTGTGGTTAACATCATGGCTTGCTTTTTCACTACAGTCCCATTATTAGCTTTATATTACATGCATGGTATGAGATGAAACTCACCAAAAATTTGAAAATAAGATAAAATAAAATAACCATAGAAAAGCCTTGATTCATTATCATAATCAATAATTTAAACAATTTATATTACCTCTATGCTAAACAGCAACATTTCTTAATTTCACATTTTTAAAAATTAATTTTTTTGTTTTTTCTTTTTTATTATCATTTATTTATTTTTAATTTACATCCAAGTTAGTTAGCCTATAGTGCAATAATGATTTTAGGAGTAGATTCCAGTGATTCATCCCCTTTATATAAAACCCAGTGCTCATCCCAACAAGTGCCTTCCTTAATGCTCCTTCCCATTCAGCCCATCCCACCACCTTTAGCCCACTAGTAATCGTCAGTTTGTTCTCTGTATTTAAGTCTCTTATGTTTTGTCCCTGTCCCCAAAATTATTTTTAATTGAAATATAGTTGACATACAATTTTATATTAGCTTCATTTCACATACTTAAATAATGATTAAAGAGCCTAGAATATATGAGGCATTGTGTTAGAATCTATAGTGGAAAATGGTTAAACAGTGGTACAGCCTTAAAGGAGTTTACAGGCATTAACAGGAAGAAGGCAGAATGTGACAAAACCATATACAACAGGTCAGATTTAGTGTTACAGAGTGTGGTTGGGAGGAAAGTTTGTATTTGAACTGGGACCTGAAGGACAGATAAGATTTGGACAGGCAGAGATTCTCTAGGAAATCTGCTTAAAGTATTAGTATTATTCTAACAAGTGGTATAATTAGCTCATGTATTTAAAAGGTAAACAACTTTAACAAACTACTCAGTAAAGATTTTAAAACTTAAGTGAACTCAATTCTACTTAAAACACTACTATTCTGGGGGCGCCTGGGTGGCTCAGTCCGTTGAGCATCCAACTTCGGCTCAGGTCATGATCTTACAGTCTGTGAGTTTGAGCCCTGCGTCGGGCTTTGTGCTAACAGCTCAGAGCCTGGAGCCTTCTTCAGATTCTGTGTCTCCCTCCCACTGCCCCTCCCCTGCTCATGCTCTGTCTCTCTCTCTCTCAAAAATAAATAAAAACATTAAAAAATTAAAAAAAAAATTAAATACTACTATAGTGTAGAATGATCTTTTTGATGGAACTTTTTTCTTCTTAACCACTTAAAGGTGCTTGCTAATTTGGAAATTATTTTTTGAAAGTGTTTGCCACAATCTTTTAAAAAGTTATTGTAATTATAATCATAAAACTGGAGAACACCAAATTTTGCATAATGCATTGAGAAGGATTTCACTGATAAAGCTAAGCAAAAGTGCCCTAGCTGAGCAGAGATGTTGGCCATAAGCTTGTAGAAGGAAACCACTGCATGAATGAATTGGCTTTGCAATGATAAGTTTGCCTTAAACAGATGCCATTAAACTACTTAATTTAAATAAATTTATGACCAACATAATTAAAAGTAATTGAAAACAGATGTAAATTAAAAAAAAATTTTTTTTAACGTTTATTTATTATTGAGAGACAGACACAGAGCATGAGCAGGGAAGGGGCAGAGAGAAAGGGAGACACAGAATCTGAAGCAGGCTTCAGGCTCTGAGCTGTCAGCACAGAGCCCGATGCGGGGCTTGAACTCACAAACTGCGAGATCATGACCTGAGCTAAAGTCAGTTGCCCAACCAGCTGAGCCACCCAGGCGCCCCAAAAACAGATGTAAATTTACATGAAGCAGTAACAGTGGCAGAATTAGCACATCCTATGCCTCCTCTATATACTACTTGTGCCAAGTTGCATAACCAGCTTAGCCTAGAATTAATACTGTTCGTCATCCCAACTCTATATGTAGGACAAAACTAAGTCCCTATGTGTCCAAAATGAGGTATTTCAAAACTTGGTATCTTTTCTTGACTGATGATACGACCAATGTTTATAAGTATTGCCAATTTAAAAAATCTGATAAGAGGCTTGTGAATTAAAGGATGAAAAAAGTTAATTGAAAAGTTCAAACTTCCTTAGTTTAAAATTTAAATAATGAGGATACATTAGATTGGGTGGGGAAGGCACCTGATTAAAATTCTGTCGTTAATATGATGGCATTATACTTCTACCTTCCATATTAGCATCTGATGATTATTTTATGTACCTCATTGTGTTTACTATCACAATGTATCAGTAGTATTATTAATCTCATTAGTGTTATTTTTATGTGCTATCAATTATTAATAAAGTTATCAGAAAGTTACAAGTTATGTAATTAAAAGAACAATACAAGATTTACAGCATTAGGGCAGCTGGGTGATTTAGTCAGTTAAGCAACTGACTCTTGGTTTCGGCTCTGGTCATGATCTCGCAGTTTCATGAGAGCCTTATGTTGGGCTCTGCACTGACAGCGTGGAGACTGCTTGGGATTCTCTCTCCCAACTCACTCTCTGCCCCTCCCCCACTCATGCTGTCTCTTTCAAATAAGAAACTTAAAAGAAAATATTAAAAAAAAAAAAGATTTATAGCATTAAATGTGCTAAGACCACACTTTATTTATTTATTTAAATTTATTAATTTATTTATTTTTCAGAGAGCCCAAGCTGGGGAGGGGCAGAGAGAGGGGGACAGAGGATTTGAAACAGGCTTTGCACTCACAAGCTGACAGCAGTGAGCCTGATGAGGGGCTCTAACTCATGAACCATGAGATCACGTCCTGAGCCCAAGTTGGATGCTTAACTGACTGAGCCATCCAGGTGCCTCTACACTCAATATATGCTAGAGAAAGAGTAAACAAAATTTTCCTATAAAAAGACAGTAATTGGGGTGCCTGGGTGGCTCAGTCGGTTAAGTGTCCAACTTTGTCTGAGGTCATGATCTCACGGTTTGTGAATTAGAGCCCCACGTTGGGCTCTTTCTGACAGCTCAGAGCCTGGAACTGGTTTGGATTCTGTGTCTCCCTCTCTCTCTCTGCCCCTTCCTTGCTTGTGCTCGGTCTCTCTCCATCTCTTTCTCTCAAAAATAAATAAACAATCAAAAAAAATTTTTAAGACAGTAATTACTTTAGACTTTGTAGGCCATATGGCCACTGTTGCCAGTATTCAACCCTGACATTATAATGTGAAAGGAGTTACAGACCATAAGCACACAAATCAGAATAAATGTGTTCCAGTATTTACAAAAATAGGATGTGGGCTGGACTTACCCTACCAGCCATAGCTTGCTGACCTCTGTCTTAGAGGAATATATTTCTAATAATTAAAAAGCTCATTTAATAAAAATTCTTTTCTAACCATTCCATTAAGAGATCACTCTGACTTTACTGTCCAGTGGACACTCACCTTGGGAATCGATTGCTGAACTGGCATGTATCACAGTAATGATCTTCTACTCTGTTCGCACCCCACTTCAGTTCATCATCATTGGGAAATAATGATTCACCTCTAGACTTAGTCTGGCCACCACATTTGCTGCACAAAATGTCATTCACCCATTGAAAAAATTCTTCCTTAAACCAGTGTAAAAGCTCCAGCAGAAGAAAATCCTCCTCACTTACATCAGTACCTGAGAAGTTAAAACAGAACCAAGTAAGATCTGAAGCTGACAAAAACTAAAAATACACACACACACATATTTTATTCTAAAATATGGAGCTGAAATATATGAAAATATAAGATGATCTAAAAGGTATTCTCAAATATGATGCAAGAAAAGAACTGTCAGCATATCGTGAATCAGGATGAAATACGACATAATGCCTTGCACATTTATAGCAGTATGCCATTTACCACCGTAACTGACATTATGTACTAAAGTGAGCTGAACATAACCACCTCTCAGGGAACTATGGTTAATGTGGAATTGATCTTGAAACACAGAGAGGTAAGAAAATCATTCTGATTCTTAAAAATATTTAAAAATGACTATATTCAATTTGTTATCAGGTATATATACCAGTAAACATGAAACAATCATAAAATCACAAGCAGAAATCAGAGAATTCCAGACGCCTAAAAAATCACCCTATCAACTTTTCTTAGTCTTTCAACTACACAATGTAATCTATCTGTGGACACTCACCACACATCAACTAAAAAGAGAACAATGCCTACAATGTATGTAACAACCCCAGCAGGTATGTATGGCCTGTTAATATTATATCTACTTTAAAAAGATTTCTCTTGATCATATTCAAGACTGTGGTATCTTTGGAAAGAAGGGAAGGAGAGGAGAAATGAATCTAGAAGACATATCTAGGGAGTTCTCATTTCTATCTTTTCATGTTTTATTATTAAGAAGTGATAATAAAACATACTTGAAGGAAATATATGGCATAACGTTAAGATCTAATAAAGTTCAATGCTGGTCATAGGTGTTTTTGTATTTCTGTTTGATACAGTTCAAAATAGAAAAAAACTGTATTATACAAAAACCTAGAGACTATAAAGGCTAGAAACAGATTATGTTCCCGGATGGGAAAACAATATTCTAAAGTTGTTAATTATCTACTAATTAATCTGTAATTTAATGTAATACCAATTAAAATTAAAAATAATTACAAATTTTATGTAATTAAAATTTATAAAGTAATTTTTCATAAAATTTGACAAACTGCAAATTCACATGAAAGACAAAATGGTCAACATAACTTTGAATAAGAACAATAAGATAAATTCATCTAATACATGTCAAAACACATTACAAAATCACAAAAATAATTAAAATATTGTGATATTGGTGAAAAATAGACAAAGTAGATTACTGAAACAAAGGAAGACTCCTGAAAAATAGATTTTTAAGTGATACATAATATCTGATGAAGTTAGCCTTTCAAAGTAGTTCTAAGAGGATGGACGATTCAATAAATGATTTGGGGGGCGCCTGGGTGGCTCAGTAGGTTGAGCACCCGACTTCAGCTCAGGTCATGATCTCACGGTTTGTGGGTTCAAGCCCGATGTCGGGCTCTGTGCTGACAGGTCGGAGCCTGGAGCCTGCTTCAGGTTCTGTGTCTCCCTCTCTCTGCCCCTTCCCCGCTCATGCTCTGTCTCTCTCTGTCTCTCAAAAATGAATAAACGTTAAAAAAATTTTTTTTAAATAAAAATAATGATTTGGGTACAACAGAATTTACATAACATACTGAGAGGAGGAATACTATAAAGGCAGAAATTGCAAAAGAACACGTTTATGGCTTTGTGGTATAGAAGGGCCTTCTTAAGCAAGATGCAGATTGTGAAATTAATAATGGAAAAAAAATAAATTTTCTTATATTAACTTTGTAACATGAATTTCAAAAGATATACCACATGAAATTAAACAAAGAACACTACATGAAATTAAACAAAGAACACTGGGAGAAAAAAAGTAACATGTTTAACAAAGAAAAGTACGCAGAATATATATAGAACTTCTATAAATCGTTAAGAATATTAGCAAACCCATTAGATAAATTCAAAGTCCATAAAAGAAGTCCAATAATTTCATTAAGTGGAAACAAATACTCTCAAGACACTTTTTATGTACAATGGAAGGCAATTTGTTTGGCAGGATCCATTACAGTATAAAAGTATCAACACATCCTTGACATTTATATTTATCCCAGAGAAACACTTGTGCATATATATACACCAGGAGGCATGCTTTACAGGAATTCTCACTGCAGGAATACTTAGAATAGAAAAAAAAAATGGTAAATAATCTCCATGTTTATCAATAGGGAACTGTATACATAATAGTACATGCATACTATAGAACACTATGGAGAGTTAAAAAGATTTTTAAAACACATTAGTAAATGAAAAACATCAAGAAACTGAAGATATATGGGATGATAAATTTTATGTAAATCCACACAGCTTAAACTATTTTTACACGTAACTATGGGTGTATTTCCTATGTATTAACATACGAAAAGATATGAAAAGGAACACATCATATGATAATAGCTGTTAACCTATGGAAGAGATGTGACTGATTGGCAGGGAGAGTCTAGCTTCTTTTTTTTTTTAATGCATTTTTAAATAAAGTTTATTTATTTTTGAGAGAGAGAGAGTGCGTGTGCTGGGGAGGGGCAGGGAGAGAGGGGGAACAGAAGATCTGAAGCTGTCAGCACAGAGCCTGATGCCGGACTCAAATCCACAAACCATGAGATCATGACCTAAGCTGAAGTTGGATGCTTAACTTAACTTGACTGAGCCGCATAGCTTTCCAAATCTAGCTTTACTTATATAATATGAAAGTTGGTATTAGATTAAAAATGAGCTTGAGAAATATAGCACTGCCATCCTTCTCCATCAAGTGCCTACAGCAGAGTAATCTTTTAAAAAATGCAAGGTAGATTATGTCACTCAAAACCCTCCACTGGGTTTCCATCTCACTCAGGATACAGTTCAGTTTCTACTCTTGCCCTTTCTTACCACAGTTGGTCTCCTCTGGTAGGCTGAAAAATGGTCCACCAAAAGATACACATATTTTTTTTTAAGATAAGCATATTCTAACCCCTGGAGTCTCTAACTCCTAACATAGCAAAAAAACAAAAAACAAAACAAAACAAAACTTTGAAGATATGATTAAGGATATGGAGATGTGGGATTATACTGGATTATCTGGGTGGGCCCTAAATGCATGCTGTACCCTTAAAAGAGGGAAGCAGAGGGAAATTCTACACATACACAGAAGGTGATGTGATAGTGGAACAGAAAGAGATAATGAGACCCTGTTGACACCTTGATTTCAACCCAGCGATTCTGATTATGGACTTGCGGCTTCCAGAACTGCAAGTGAATACATTCCTGTTGTTTTAGGTCACCAAGTTTGTGACCGCTTGTTACAGCAGACACAGGAAACTAATGTACCCCCTTTACTTCTCTGACCTCTGTCTTGTTCATTCTGTGGCAGGCACCATGTCCTCCCTGCCATCCCTTATAGGGACCAAGTTCACCTGCACCGCGGGGAGCCTTTGCAGTTGTTGGTTCCCCCTAACTGCAGTGGAAATCCCTGCTTTCCAGAGAAGACTTTCCTGACAACTCTATACAAACAGCATCCTTCCTAGTCACTCTCTATTCTGTTATCCTGATTTGTTTGTCTTCCCAGCACTTATCACTACGCGCTATATTTGCGTATTGGGTTTTTTTTAGTCTCTCACCCAATGACAGCAGACTTTGCTCTGTTCACTGCTGTATCCCCAACACCTTGAACTGTGCTTGTCATGCATTAAATACCTGAATGAATGGTGGAAGGACTAAACAAACAAGTCTCATAATATTACTTAGAATTAATACTGTTCACCAAATAGTCATTATCAAAATGGGAAAAGAAGGGTAAGGAAGACAGAATACTTGTATTTCTGCATTCTAGGTACTGCAGCCTCCCAGCCAGAAGTAGAACTGGCACACAGAGTGTGAGGCCCACCAGGGACAGTGCTCCTTGATCAAGCAATATCCTTAATTATGGCTCAGAGAAATGCAAGTGGAATCCTGTCTGTAGAGGATAAGAGCTCAGAAAGCTCAGAGTTATGGGGCTTAAAGGAAGGTTTGACTTAGATGCTAAATTCTTTTTTGTTGTGTGCCTGTGTTTGGTTTTTTTGTTTGTTTGTTTTAGATGGTAAATTCTGGGAAAATATGGAGAATATATTAGAGTGTGGAGTGTATATTTTAAAATTATAATCAAGACTTCAAGGGGGTGCCCGGGTGGCTCAGTTGGTTAAGTGCCTAACTCCTGATTTTGGCTCAGGTTGTGATCTCATGGTTTGTGAGACTGAGCCCTGCATTGAGCTCTTCTGACAACATGGAGCCTGCTTTGGATTCTCTCTCTCCCTCTCTCTGCCCCTCCCCCGTGCACTCTTTCTCTCAAATAAATAAACCTAAAAAAAAAAAAAGACTTTAGATTAATAAATTTAGCATCTTCAAAAACAACATACGAATAGATTTCTGGTAACTTTTCAGTGACAAAAATAAAATCAACAACTTTAGGTCTTAACTCCATCCTATGAAAACCAGACATTAGTGTACAAAAGAGGGAATAAGAAGAGAACCCATTGGGGTGCCTGAGTGGCTCAGTCGGCTGAGTGTCTGACTTTGGCTTAGGTGATGATCTCGTGGGTTGGGAGTCTGAACCCCACATTGGGCTCTGTGCTGACACCTTGGAGCCTGCAGCCTGCTTCAAATTCTATGTCTCCCTCTCTCTGTCCCTCTGTCACTCGCAAGAACATTAAATAAACATAAAAACAAAAAGAGAAGAGAACCAGTAAAACATCTGTCTAGGTAGCCTCATCCTTAGACACACCTTAATACTCAACATTTTTCCTCCCATGTCTTCATATTCAATTCAGTAGGCCAACATATATTTTATTTCACTTTTCTAAAATGACAGGGTTCTTCCTCTTCGAAATAGGTGTTTCACCTATATTTGGAACACTCAATCATGACAACTCTTCAGTCTTTCAAGCCAGAGCTATGAAATCACACTTCTCTGAGCCTCAACTATCTCTAAAGGTATCTCAGCGGGCAGTGTTCCAAGGTTCTCACTTCTGCTTCAAACCAGAACACTTTTCCTAGTCAGAAACCCAGAAGATTTAATTTGAGGAGGAAATGAAAAAACAAACAAATAACACACCAAAAAAACCCACAATGAAAGAAAATCACCAACCTGGACAAAGGAGGCTTTGTAATCATCTCAGTGCCAAAGGTGCTCCTTGCCATACAACATCCATCTGCCAATACTTTATTTACAGGATTCTGATTTATTTAGGATGGCAATGCATTAGCTAAAAAGACTACAGGTCCCAGCCTCCCTTGGAGCTAAATGAGGCCAAATGACGAAGATTGGTGTGAGATGCCAAGGAAGGCTGCTTCAAGAGAACAGGCTCAGCTTAGAGGTACCTTTTGCTTTCTCTGCTTTTCTTCTTCCTGATGCCTGGTCTGCGGATATAATGGCTGGAGCTTTAGCAGTCACCTTGGACTACGAGACGTAACTTGTGGAATGGAAACCATGTATGCCGGCACCAAAAGATGAAAGAACCTAGGCTTCTGATAATGTCTCAGAGCCTACCAGTAGCATCAGACTGCCTCCCTCAATAATTTCTTACATGAGAAAATAAATCTTAAGCCACTGGGGTCAAATCCCATTGCTCACAGCCCACTCTAACCTGAAAAAAATATAGCCATTATGTCTGTAATACCACTTATTTCACTATATATTTGGATTTCTCCCACTTATTACTCTTACTCTTTCATCTTTCAGTACCCTACTGTTTTTGTAGAACAGCAGCATCCAATAGAACTTTCAGCAATAATGGAAATAGTTCATATCCACACTGTCCAACAGGGTGGCCACAAATCACTTGTGGTTAATGAGTACTTAAAATGTGTTCATGTACTCATTAGTACATTAGTAACTAAAGAACAGGATTTTTAACTTTTTTAATTTAAGTGTGAGAGGATATATAGACAAATCTTAAGTCATACTCTGATGAGATGAAGTTATAGATGTCTTACCTTATTCCTATTTTCCAAATCTTCTACCAAAAAGCCACATATTACCTTTATAATTAGAGGGAAAACATGCCAGGCACATGTCAGCAGGGACACTGCTGTGTCTCCCCTGCGGGGATTAGCCCAATGACTCACACACAAAACACGCTTCAGTTAGTACCTATTAGACAGGCATTTATGTCAGGCATTATCTAAAGGAGCACAGTACTTTAAAGTGGACAGGGTCTTTGCGATCACATATTAATAAGCATTCTTATCTCATAAATAGTAAAAATCTATTAATCCAACATGAAGAATTGTCTCAAGGTCTCATAACAATGTTGCTGAATTTAGACTAAGGCCCAGACTGGTCATCAAATATAAGGAAATGACACAGTATAATACTATAATAAAGACAAAACTACCAAAATACAATGGGCAGCAAAATATCTTCATGATATATGTAAGAAGGGATTAAATGATTAAAAAAGGAAAAGAGACACACAGTTAATCCCTCTGAGAGACTTCTGGTTTTAGCTCTAACACGTAAAGAGCTTAGAGTTTTCATTCGCATTGTTACAACAGTAAAAAACTGAATAAACCAAAATCACTGACTTTTCTTGAGTTCAGAAGAGTTCACAGGGCAAACTGTCACCCTGAAATCTGGAGAAACAGACAAATACAGAGAATCACAACCAGCATCTGCTATATGGAAAATAAGCCACCGGAGTCATAAATTGGTAAGAAACACCTAAATGGTAATTTTGACAAACTGCTGGAGGCTGAATATGGACTAGCTTGAATAAGAAACACAATCTTAGGAGGGATTCCTAACACGTTTGAGGGTTTTCCCTCCAAGAATTCCATCAGGTTTTCTTGGTAAAGAACCAAAAAAGAGGGGCTCCTGGGTGGCTCAGTTGGTTAAGCGACTGACTCTTGATTTCAGCTTAGGTCATCATCTCACACTTGTGAGATCAAGCCCCATGTTGGGCTCTGTGCTGACAGGGCAGAGTGGAACCTGCTTGGGATTCTCTCTCTCCCTCTCCCTCTCCCTTCACCTCCCCTGCTTGAATGTGTGTGTGTATGTGTGTGCACGCTCTCAAAATAAATAAATTAAAAAAAAAAAAAAAAGATTCCTTCATAGCTCTGGGAAGGAGAGGAGAAGATTAAGAATTGTAAAGTATACCCAGATTATTCTCTACAATTAAGGCCTATTCTTCAGGGAAAAAAGATTTTACCAGAGCCTTTTCTGAAGTGGGGAAAGGGGACTTCCCTGGCCCTAGCCGTCTCTAGCCTTCTTATCTTGCCTATGGGGGGGAAAAGTTAAGAAAGACTTGGGAAGGTCACAAGCCTGAGGATACAGGCCCACTAAAACTTAATTGAGATTTACTCAGAAGTTGACAGAGGGCTTCTCCTCCCCTCTGCATTATACCAACAACGCTCTAGTGTAAAAAAAATGGAATACACTAAAAGATACAGACTCTAAGGAGTTCTTAGAAAAGCCCAAAGACAAGAGGGAAGACAAGAATACCAGAGGAAATCTGAAGCTTCTGACACCTATGGCAAACATTAAACATAGCCCAACTCCTCATTAAATGGACATAAAACCTTACATAAAAGGCCTATTCGGGGCGCCTGGGTGGCGCAGTCGGTTAAGCGTCCGACTTCAGCCAGGTCACGATCTCACGGTCCGTGAGTTTGAGCCCCGCGTCAGGTTCTGGGCTGATGGCTCGGAGCCTGGAGCCTGTTTCCGATTCTGTGTCTCCCTCTCTCTCTGCCCCTCCCCCGTTCATGCTCTGTCTCTCTCTGTCTCAAAAATAAATAAAAAACGTTGAAAAAAAAATTAAAAAAAAAAAAAGGCCTATTCACCTCAGCTCCTATTACCCAATACATCATGTCCAACTTCCAACAAAAAATATAAGATGTGCTAAAAGGCATGAAAAACAGTCTGAAGAGACAAAGCAAGTATCAGAACTACTCAGATATGGCACAGATTTTGGAATTAACAGACAAAAAATTTAAAATAATTATGATGAATATATTAGGTTTCTCATGAAAAAAGTAGACACCATGTAAGAATAGATGGATAATGTAAATCGATTTTTTTTGTTGTTATTTAGAAACTTTTAAAAAAATCTAAAGGAAATGGTAGAAATCAAGAACACTTAAGAATGCCCTTCATGGGGGGGTACCTGGGTGGCTCAGTCCATTAAGCATCCAACTTCAGCTGGAGTCATGGTCTCGCAGTTCGCGGGTTCGAGCCCCCACATCGTGCTCGGAGCCTGGAGCCTGCTTTGGATTCTGTGTCTCCCTCTCTCTGCTCCTCCCCCACTCATGCGCGCGCGCTCTCTCTCTCTCTCTCTCTCTCTCAGAAATAAAGAAACTTAAAAAAAAAAAAAAAAAGAATGAGCTTCATAGGCTCATCAGTAGGTAAGACGTAGCCAAGGACAGTGAGCTTCCAGATAGGTTAACAGAAACTTCCCAAACTAAAAATCAAAGAGGAAAAAAAAGAATAAAGGAAAAAAAAAGAAAAGGGGCACAGGACATCCAAGAATTGCAAGAGAATCTCAAAATGGACCAGAGCACTAAGAACTGTGGGAAACTGAGGAAGAGATAGATGAAGGTAAAATAGAGTATCTTCATTTTGGAATACCAGAAGGAAAAGGGAGAAAGAAACAAAAGAAATATCTGACGCAATAATGGCCAAGAATTTTCCAAAATTAATGAGATTCCAAACCACAGATCTAGGAAGCTCAGAAACACCAACCAAGAAGCTGCACCTAGGCTTGTCATGTTCAAACTGCAGAAAACCACAGACAAAGAGAAAATCTTGAATAAAGCTGGGGATGAGGAGCTGGCAGGTGTGGGGGAAACTTAACTGTTCAAGAATAAGCATGGGGACCATAGCCAACTTCTGGTCATAAACAATGCAGGCAAGAAGACTGTGGAGTAAAATAAAGTGTTGTTGAAAGAACACTAGAACCAACTTAGAATTCTATATCCCAGTGATACTATCCTTCAAGCGGGAAGAAAAAAATAAAGGCTTTCTCAGGCAATGAAAAAGTGAGGGAATCACCTCTGACAGAGCTGCCCTGAAAGAAATATTAAAAAGAAGTTCTTCAGGAAGAAGGAAAAAGGTAAAGGTCAGAAACTCAGATCTAGAGAAAGAAAGTGTCAGAAAAGGAATATATGAAAGTAAAAGAGAATCTTGTGTTTTTCTTATCCGTGGCCTAAAAAGTAACTTGTTTAATAACAACAGCAATGTATTATTAGGTGATTGCAGTATATGACAGCAATGTCATAAGGACGGGAGGGAAGAATTGGGACAATTCTTTTAAGAGGTATCTGCACTATACATGACGAAGAATAGTGTTTTTGAAGGTGGACTTAGATTAGTTAAAACTGTTTACTAAAACTAAGGCAACCACCAAAAAAATTACATCATCCCCTAGAAAATTTAGTTTTAAGAAATGACTTAGATAAAAGCTAATTACATAAAAACCCAAAGTAAAAATGCTGATGTTGGAAAAATAACTAAAATTCTAAAACCATTAATGATAACAAATAATTATTGGTTGATGAGTGTGGCAGGTATCATTCTGAGCCATTTACTTGTTCTATCTCATTTACTTTTAAAAATCACCTTTTTAAAAAAATTTTTTTACATTTATTTATTTTTAAGAAACAGAGTGAGACAAAGTGTGAGCGGGGGAGGCGCAGAGAGAGAAGGAGACAGAATCCGAAGCAGGCTCCAGGCTCTGAGCAAGTGGTCAGCACAGAGTCCGACGTGGGGTTCAAACCCACAAACTGTGGGATCATGACCTGAGCCGAAGTCAGATGCTCAACTGACTGAGCCACCCAGGTGCCCCCAAAATCAAATTTTCAAATGAAGAAATTGAGACCCAGAGATTAAATTACTGGCTCAGTGATGTACGGTAAAGTGGCAGAGCTGAATTTCTTCCCAGGCAGTTGGCTTCAAGATCCATACTCTTAATCAGTAAATACTATCTCTTTATTAACCAAAGTGAGTCAATGGTCTAATCATATAGATTAATCTTGAATGTGTTTTCTGTCTGATTCACATTAAAATTTATTAAAAATGCTGTATGTTCCACAGACTAAAGTTCTACTATACCTAAAAAAATTCACATACCAATGATTAAACTGCAAATACATACTGAAGAAAAAAAAAATGTTAATAGATGTGTCCATAAGATATGTGCAATAAAATTTTACTACTGTTTTAACTTGAGACATCAACATATTAATAGGTTAGAATTTTATGATGTATACAGCAAAAGGCATCATTTCAGTATTTCCATTTAGCAATGATGTATATTTAGCAATGAACGGTCATATAAAGCCACTACCTTTATCCAATTTTCTAGCTCTAGATAACTTTTCTTGAGATCTCCTTTTTAGTTCTTGGACTGGAATACAAGCCAGTGCTTTTTCCTGGAGAGCAAGGTTCTCATACATCAGCACATGCTGAATGTTGGACCGCAGAACTTTTAGAATGACTGAATCAGTGGTAACCTAATAGAAAAAAATACTGAAGTTAGCTTTTCTCCATATGCTACAAAAATAACACGTAACAGAAAACAATGGTTCTACGATTTCATAGATAAAGAGGAATGTATGAATTTACTGAAATACACATAACTATACTCAAAACCTTTATAAAATTAGTTTTAGGAGATACCCGTATCTGGGTCACAGTCTAAGATACGTCTATTTTTTTCCTCTGAATATATTGTATCATTGAGGATGCACTTAAACAAGAATACGCTAAATGCTTGATTACAAGTTTGGATCAACACACTGCTCTGAGCAATGCATGTGAATAACAGCTTTTCCACTTCAAATCCCTGCAAGTATCATAATTTTTGAAAAAAAAAATTTTAATGTTTATTTTTTGAGAGACAGAGAGAGCGAGCAAGTGCATGTAGAAGAGAAAATCCCAAGCAGTCTCTGCACTTTCAGTGCAGAGCCTGATGTGGGGCTCAAACTCATGAACTGTGAGATCACGAACTGAGCTGAAACCAAGACTCGGATGTTTGACTGAGCCACCCAGGCACCCAGTAACATAATTTTTTAAGAAAACTCTATATGGCATTAACAAGGGAGGAGTACTCTTGAAGGGATCAGGAATTTTGAGAAATTCCTGAAGGAGAAAAACAGACACAAATAGATTAAAGGAAAAAAACATGGCAATATGCACCCCCCCCACCCCCGCCGCCAAGAGTGGTTACACAAACTAAAAAATGTTCTCAAAATAATCCCAAGGGTAGAGGAGCCACAGGATCCAGAGCAAAAAAAGCCTTGGAACAAGCATCAGGAACACTGGCTGAGCTCTGCAGGAGGGACAGCTAGCATTTTCTCCACCCTATCCCCATCACTCCTTGTCAACAAAGAAGTATACCTCTCAGCAGTGAGGGAGGATGCTGAGACTCCCAAAAGCAAAGAAAAACTTCCAAGCTCAGAACTGCTGCTTCTGGTACAGCCTACCCTGGTAGCATGTGCTACCCCTGCCTACAATTGCTAGAAGAAGATGCTGTATTCACAGACAGGCTCGTGGGAACTCTCAAGACTCACTGCATCTGCAACAACCCAAACTGTTGAGAAGACATACTAGCATCAACATCGGGAGAACTAACCCTGTAGCCATGGCAGCAAATACAGAGACAGACTATAAAAAAGTCTATCTTCAGAGATTTGAGGGTATACTGTACTCAGCAAAAGACAACTACGGATCCTGGAAATTAAAAATTTAAACACTGAAAGGACAAAGTACAGAGGGTGTCAAACAGTAGAATAAACATAGCTAAAGAGTGATCAATTAGAAGACTGAACCAAGACATTTTCTGAGAATGTGCCAAAAAAAAAAAAAAAAAAAAAAAATCCCTCCATCCCTGCCCAAAAAAACCCAACAAATAGACACTGAGTATAAATCCAAAAGTTCCCAAATCCAGCCAACAGGAAATCTAGAAAATAGAGTAGAAAAAGTGGAGAAGAGAAACTTCTCCAAGAAATAGCAGAAACCAATAGTTGAAGAAAAGAGCCACTATGAATGGGGGGATAAAACTAGGCATATAATAGGGATATTTCATAACAGTAAATAGAAAAAATCCTAATATGCTCTAATGAATCAGACATCTCATTAGAAACATTTAAACAAAATCTTTGAAATTCTGAGGGGTTGGGACACCTGGGTGGCATCCGACTTGGTTTCAACTCAGGTCATGATCTCATGGTTCATGAGTTCAAGCCCCACAATGGGATCCACACTGACAGTGCAGAGCCTGCTTGGGATTCTCTCTCACTCTCTCACTCTCTCTCTGTCCCTCCCACTCCCCCCTTATAAATAAATAAATAAATAAATAAATAAATAAATAAATAAATAAATTCTGAGGGGGGTGCCTGGGTGGCTCAGTCAGTAAGCCTCCAACTCTTGATTTCTGCTCAGGTCATGATCTCGCAGTTTGTGAGACAGAGCCCTGTGTGGGGTCTGTGCTGACAGCGCGGAGCCTCTTGGGATTCTCTCTCTTTCTCTTGCTCTCAAAAATAAATAAAGAAACGTTTAAAAAAAAAAAAGAAATTCTGAGGGAAAATGACTGGAAAACAGGATTCATACCCAGCCAAACTAATCACACAAAAGGGCACAAGAAATATGTTTTCTGATATGTAACAGTATAGAAAGTATACCACTCCCAAATCTTATCTAAAAGAATTCTTAGGGAAGTTATTTTCCCCTCAAAATATAATATATTATCTAAAAGAATTCTTAGGGAAGTTATTTTCCCCTCAAAATATAATATATTCAAAGTAAATAAACAGATTACCCAGTAGAAACCGAGATAAAAGAAGTTAAAAAAATAAACTAGTAAAACCTAAGTTCTGATTATTACAAATAGTAACTGAACAGCAATATCTCAAATCTTCTCATAAAGAAGGTAGCAGGGAAGAAAGCAGAAAAAGTAAAATCTTTCTGAGGTTCCTGTCTTGTTATAACATGTTGGAAAAAAAATACATTTATATATCATATATACATACATATATATACATTTATATATCATATATACATCCATATATATACATATATATACATGTATATATATATATACATCCATATATACATATATATACATGTATATATATGTATATATATGTGATATATAAATGTATTTTTTCTAACACATTATAACAAGTATATATATATATATATATAACATGTATATAACATATATATATACGATATGTAAAAGTAAACATATATGTACAAAATTAAATATTTGCATTAAAAACTTAAATGCAATAGAAAACCAAAAAGATATTTAACTTTTTTTAACTTTTAAAGGGAAAATAATTGAAGAAAATGTTTTCAATATAAAACAGAAATGGGAAAAAAAACAAAAGCAAAGGACACAGGCAACACAAAATAAGATGTCAGAAATAAATTCCAATATATTAGCAGTTATGATAAATATGAACGGGTTGTATGTGTGTTTATTAAAAGGTAGCCAAGGGGTGCCTGGGTGGCTCAGTTGGTTATGTGTCTGATTTCAGCTTAGGTCATGAGCTCACGGTTCAGTTCGTGGGTTCGAGCCCCACATCAAGTTCTCTGTTGTCAGCGCAGAGCCTGCTTCAGATCCCCTCTCTCCCTCTCTCTTTGCCCATCCCTTGCTTGTGCTCTCGCACTCCCTCTCAAAAATAAACAAACATTGAAAACAACTTAAAAAATAAAAATAAAAGGTAGCCATAGCCAGATTAAGTTTCAAAATACAAATTATTATCTGGCACAAAAACAGACACTCAGATCAATGGAACAGAATACAAAACCCAGAAATGGACCCACAAATGTATGGCCAACTAATCTTTGACAAAGCAGGAAAGAATATCCGATAGAAAAAAGACAGTCTCTTCAGCAAGTGGTGCTGGGAAAACTGGACAGCAACATGCAGAACAATGAAACGAGACCACTTTCTTACACCATACACAAAAATAAACTCAAAATGGATGAATGACCTAAATGTAAGACAGGAAGCCATCAAAATGCTCGAGGAGAAAGCAGGCAAAAACCTCTTTGACCTTGGCCGCAGCAACTTCTTACTCAACACATCTCTGGAGGCAAGGGAAACAAAAGCAAAAATGAACTATTGGGACCTCATCAAAATAAAAAGCTTCTGCACAGTGAAGGAAACAATCAACAAAACTAAAAGGCAACTGACGGCATGGGAGAAGATATTTGCAAACAACATATCAGATAAAGGGTTAGTATCCAAAAATCTATAAACAACTTATCAAATTCAACACCCAAAAAACAATTAATCCAATGAAGAAATGGGCAAAAGACATGAATAGACACTTCTCCAAAGACATCCAGATGGCCAACCAACACATGAAAAAATGCTCAACATCACTCATCATCAGGGAAATAAAAATCAAAACCACAATGAGATACCACCTCACACCTGTCAGAATGGCTAACATTAACAACTCAGGCAACAACAGATGTTGGCGAGGATGCGGAGAAAGAGGATCTCTTTTGCACTGCTGGTGGGAATGCAAACTGGTGCAGCCACTCTGGAAAACAGTCTGGAGGTTCCTCAAAAAACTAAAAATAGAACTACCTTATGACCCAGCAATTTCACCACTAGGCATTTATCCAAGGGATACAGGGGTGCTGTTTCAAAGGGACACATGCATTCCAATGTTTATAGCAGCACTATCAACAATAGCCAAAGTATGGAAAGAGCCCAAATGTCCATCAATGGATGAATGGACAAAGATGTGGTATATATATACAATGGAGTATTACTTGGCAATCAAAAAGAATGAAATGTTGCCATTTGCAACTACGTGGATGGAACTGGAGGGTATTATGCTAAGTGAAATTAGTCAGAAAAAGACAAATATCATATGACTTCACTCATATAAGGACTTTAAGACACAGAACAGATGAACACAAGGGAAGGGAAGCAAAAATAATATAAAAACAGGGAGGGGGACAAAACATAAGAGACTCTTAAATATGGAGAACAAACAGAGGGTTACTGGAGGGGTTGTGGGAGGGGGGATGGACTAAATGGGTAGGGGGCATTAAGGAATCTACTCCTGAAATCATTGTTGCACTATATGCTAACTAATTTGGATGTAAATTTAAAAGATAATAATAAATAAATAAAAACCATTATCAAATACTCTCTTTAATGTCAAGAACTATTTAAAGCACTGGAGATGGGTGTACAGGACAGACACGATCACCTTATGGTCTAAGGGAAGGAAAGGCATGAAACAAATAATGACAAAACTTACCATATTAAGTCAATAAATATTTGTGTATAAATGTATGTGTGTGTGTGTGTGTGTGTGTGTGTGTGTGTGTGTGTGTGTTACATTACATACTGGAAAAATAATGGAGACCAAAATAGTCAAGGACATTATCCTCACAAAGTAGTCTATGGATGCAGAAACAAATACTGGTATAACAATATTAATTTACTCAAATATTTAATGAGCCTTTATTATTTGCTATGCACTGGGGATATAATGCTAAGTTAGACAATTTATTCACAGGTATAAGAAAAGTTATAAGGAAAATACCGAGGATAATGACACTGTATAACAGGGATTCCAAACCTAGAATTCCCTGAAAAAATGGTATTTGTGGTAAATTATGAAGGATGAGAAGAGGCTAATAAGCAGGAAAGTGAAAAGACCATTCCTATCAGAAGGTACAGCACAGAGATAGCTGGGGAGTGTGTGTGTGTGCGGGGACATGCTTAGCAAATTATAAACGGTCAGAGAGCCTATCGCGGGATTGAGAGCATGGAGAACCAAGGGGAAATGGAGAGAGAAAGCTGAGGATGAAGTTGATTGGTAAGCACTTAGATCTTTTTGGTCTCTTTCCATTGTCATGGGAAGCTATTAAAGATACTTAAGCAAGGGAGTAAAAGGATCATATTTGTGTTTTCAGAATACTATTCCAACTGTAGAGTGGAGAAAGGAGGTTGTGAAAACACCCAAAGGGGTCTGTAGAACTGAGAGCTGATGGCTTCAAGTAGATGGCTCAGTAGTGGTAGAAAAGTAATAAAAAGAATTTAGGATTAAGAAGTCTTGGTGACTGAATTGGGAAGTCAGGGGGCAGTTAGAAAACTAGAAAAATACATTAGGAATAATCTGTGAATTTTGAATGAGCAACTAAATGGGGTAATAGTTGAGCCAATTACAGTAGAAGGAAAACCAGGAAATGATCAACTGAACTAAAGATGACAAATGGTCAAGTAAAAATGAACTGAAGAAAAGAAGTATATTAAATTTAGCAGCATGGAGATATTTGACAACCTCAGTAAGAAGTTTTGTAATAATGTTAATAAGGCAAACAGGTTGTAAGAAATTTAGTTGTGTAACTGTGTCCCAAAGTGGTCTAAGTGTACCAAAGCAACTCCACAAAATGGTCCACTAGAAAGTACACAGAAAATATTAGAACTTCTATTTACATTCTTCTTTTGTCCGAAAAATAAAGCAATTAAGTTATAATAATATTTAGAATTTGGATTATCGGTAGCCCCCCCCCCGAGGTTAGAGAAGCTCACCTGAGGAGAGAAAAGTACCACAGAGTAAAGGGGGAGTTAACAACTGGCATGTTCACTCCTACTACTGCTTTCACCATATTACAAGGTTTTGCAATTCATATGTGCCTGGCTAAGTGAATTTACAGGTTATATTATGTAGTTTTCACTAATTAACCCTCAACCTGGCTTGGAAATATTACAAATACTTGGGGTACTTGGCTGGTTCAGTTGGTGGAGCATGCAGCTCTCGGTCTCAGGGTTGTGAGTTCGAGCCCTGAGTTGGGTGTGGAGATTACTTAAAAATAAAATTAAACAACAACAACAACGACAACAACAACAACAAAGATTCAAAGACCTCTAGGCATGGAAGCTAATACTAATACTGCAAGTACATGTAAACAAGAAGAAAATGGCAGGGCTAACTCGTATACTTTTTTTTGGTATGAGCCCTTCAACAGCTACATTTTAATGCCAAATTAAATACATAAATCACAATCTACTTAGATCTAACAAAGTTTGCCGCTAAATTCAAAATTATCAAGACTATTTAAAATACAGTTATACCCAAATTAATTCATTTACATCCACATCAATGATATATGATTAATACGTTTTTAAAAATTAAAAATATTATTGGGGTGCCTGGATGGCTCAGTCAGTTGAGCGGCCGACTTCAGCTCAGGTCATGATCTCACGGTCCCTGAGTTCGAGCCTCGCGTCGGGCTCTGTGCTGACAGCCTAGAGCCTGGAGCCTGCTTCGGATTCTGTTTCTCCCTTTCTCTCTGACCCTCCCCTGCTCCTGCTCTGTCTCCGTCTCAAAAAAAAAAAAAAGTTAAAAAATTAAAAATATTATTTACTTGATAGCTTCTATTGACATTGTCTTACGATGAATATAATGGCATAATAGTATATATTTATATATAATTTGTGAAAATAATAAAAAACATATATGTAATTATGTATATAATTCACAAACAAAAATATACATTGAAAGGATATGCTCAACATTTTACTGACAGGGCACATGATTAAAGAATGGAAGCTCCCGGGGCGCCTGGTTGGCTCAGTTGGTTAAGCGTCCAACTTCAGCTCAGGTCATGATTTTTCCATTAGTGAGTTCGAAGCCCACATCAGGATCTGTGCTGACAGCTCAGAGCCTGGAGCCCGCTTCAGATTCTGTGTCTCCCTCTCTCTGCCCCTCCCCCATTCAAGTTCTGTCCCTCTCTCAAAAATAAACACTAAAAAATTAAAAAAACAAAGAACGGAAGCTCACTACACCAGTGTGTAAAAAGTAAAGATGCAATGATGAGTACAGGGGACTGACTCTTCCTGAAACTTTCTGCCAAGAAGAAATGAGAACAACTGGACGTGAAGGATCTAGGTAGGGATATTTGTATGCTGGCTTGTTTCTAAGACAGGGGTGCTTATAGGAAAGGTTCTTAAACATTAATCCACTTGTAAAAATGCAGATTTCCCAATTCCCGAATCTTCCTTTCGGAGTTAGCCAGTTTGGGGTTACACCTAGGAATCTGAATGTCCAGCTCATTCTGATGCAAACAGTCTAACATTAGATGAAAACTGGTCTAATGCAAGGTTTAAATGCCACTGAGAAGAATCCCCAAGAAAAGAGGATCCAAGACTGTGCACAGCCCATGTAAGATTACACAGGTAACAGAGAAGAAGGGATGCCGGGACAAAGGAGGAAGTGGCTTTTATTAAGAGCAGACACACCTCCCCGATTTACAGAAGGGACAAGTTCAACAGATGGATGAGGAAATTTATTGAAGATCTGGTGATGACAAATCCAGGCTCTTCACAACAGGGAGGAATATGCTCCTTTACCAGAATGGATACAGAAACACAAAAAAGAAATGTCTCCATTTTTACTTTAAAGAATTCTTACAAAAATGAGGCACAGCAATATTTTTGTTGTTGTTCTTAAATGCAAGTTTTCATTTACTGAGAGTAAGGTAAGAACTCATCTAGAGATTTTTGTTTTCAATTTAATACTTCCAATCTGGAAATTACCTCATTCGTTGTGGTTTTAATGGCACTCAGACAATCCTGAACGATAGTTTATTTTCTTGCCTTATTTCTTTACATATTCTTTGGCACAGCTCCATGAGCACTAAGTGGTAAAACTAGAAGTCTGCTGATTGCATGGCGACCACAGCAGCTGGGTAACCATGTACACAAGGCAGCAGTTAATTGCCTGAGAGAGTTGAAGTAATATTTGGAGTCCAAATAGAAGTTTAAAATGCGCAATCTGTCTGGTTTTAAGTCAAAAAGATGTTTTTCTTCACTGATCATACTTGGATTCTAATTATTTTGGTTTCTAATGTGAAATATATTTAAGACACTATATACGAAAAAAAGATAATATGTATATTTTGCCAAATCATGCGATGAGACCCATGGAAGCTGTATTAGTAAATATACTTTTTTAGTAAAGGACCAACGGTCCCCAGGCCCATCAGTCTTCCTTCTACCTTTATGTAGCTCTTTGCTTTTGTGGCTTTTAAATTTAGAACCTGTTTTTAAACACAAAAGTTCCATTTAATAATTTTTTAATTATAGTTTTAATCAACTTGTGATTTTAATTACCTTATTTCTTACAAAACCTCCTTTTTTTCTACTTAAAGTAATAAATGTTGTTATGAGAAATTCTCAGGAAATACTGAATGGTGTAAGTAATATGGAATCACCTGTAATTTCACCCCCAGATAAAATAATGGCTAAGAATTCATTGTATAGCCTTCTAGACCTTTTTAAAATGAACGTATGTGTGTGTATTTAAAAACATTATTTATTTATTTTTTAAGTTACTTCCAAGTTAGTTAGCATATAGTGCAATACGGATTTCAGGAGTGGATTCCAGTGATTCTTCACCTATGTATAAAAACCCAGTGCTCATCCCAACAAGTGCCCTCCTTAATGCCCCTTGCCCATTTAGGCCATCCCCCCACCCACAACCCCTCCAGCAACCCTCAGTTTGTTCTCTATATTTAACAGTCTCTTGTGTTTTGTCCCCCTGTCTGTTTTTATATTATTTTTGCTTCCCTTCCCTCTGTTGATTTGTTTTGTATCTTAAATTCTATGTATGTGCATTTTTAAGAAGAAAATTGAAATATTATACATACACACATGTTGTTTAATTTTAGAATTCTGAGTTTACCTTTTTTCCCACATAATAAGTCTCCTAATGTCAAAACAGACCACATCATCATTTTTAACAGATGCTAAAAAAATTCTGGTATATGGATGTGTTATAATTTAAGTGATCCCTTATTGAAGGGTATGCAGATGTATTTTACCTTTAACAATGTTAGGTTCACAACAAGAAATTAGACATTTAAATCTTATGTCCAAATAGAAGACTTCTTCTCTAATAAAGATCATATATAGATACAGACTAAAAGGTTTCTTAAGAGATTAAGTTAGTTCAAAAATAAATCAACTCGGGGGTGCCTGGATGGCTTAGTTGGTTAAGCATCCGACTCCCGGTTTTGGCTCAGGTGAGTTCCAGCTTGGGATTCCCCCCCCCACCTCACACTCTTTCCCTTTGCTCTCTACCCCATGCTCACAGGCTGGTCTCTCAAATAAATAAACATTTAAAAAATAAATAAATAAACTCATAAAAAAATCAACCAACTCATTTTGTTATCGTCTAAAAATATATTATATTTATAATTCCAACAGAATAATCTCAAATGGCAATTCTTTTGCTACTTTTTTAAAGTTTATTTTTTGAGAGAGAGAGAGAGAGAGAGAGAGAGCAAGGGGATGGGCAGAGAGAGTGGGGGGCAGAGGATCCGCACTGACAGCAGAGAGCCCAATGTAGGGCTCGGACTCACAAACCTTGAGATCATTACCTGATCCAAAGTCAGACGCTTTACTGACTGAGCCACCCAGGTGCCCCTCAAATGGTAATTCTTTTAAATAAATAAATGTATACCCACATACACAATGGACAACAATTTCTAGAGTGGTTGGAGTTGATGAAAAGTCCTTTAACAATTCCACATACATTTAAAAAATTAGGCATATGCCAAATAAAAGTATGCACATAAACTAGCTGTATAATAATTGCTGAAGACTTATTTTAAGCAAATCATACTTCAGAATCATGTTTTCAACCTAGATAAAGTCACAAAATTGGAAATATAATGCTTTTAACATTCTAAGGTTCTATGTCTTTGAGAAACTATTTTTGCTATTTTGAAACTGCTTTTGGAGAGCAAAGGGTATAAAAATATATAAAGGGTTAACAGGAAATTATGTCCTATAGGAACACTACACACTCAGCATGTATAACCAGCAAATTTAAAAGTCAATTGAGTCATTAGAGAAATGCAAATTAAAGCCACAATGAGATACTACCTAACATCCACTAAAATTGCCATAATAAAAAAGACAATAACAAGTGTCAGTGAGGATATTGAGAATTGTAACATTCACACACTGCTGGTGAGAATGTAAAATGGTACAGCAACCTTGGAAAACAGCTTGGCAATGTCTTAAAACATTAAACATAAACTTACCACACAACCTAGTGGTTCCACTTCTAGAAATCTACCCAAGAGAAATGAAAACATATGTCCACACAAAGCCTCATATGTGAATGTTCAAAACAGCAATATTCATAATTGGCAAAGATGGGGAAACCACCCAAAAGTCCAACATGGAATACTATCCAGCAGTAAAAAGGAATAAAATACTGATACATCCTACAATATGAATAAGCTTCAAAAGCATAAAAGTAAAAGAAGCCAAAGCAAAAAGCTACATTAAAATTACTACAAAAAAATTACTGTGTAATTTATTTACATAAATATTCAAAAAGAGCAGCAAAATAAGTTTCTAGCAACCATCGCCTTTTATTTAATACCAATATATTCCAGTATTTTATATCTTAAAGGAAAAGCTTATTGGCAAACTTCATCAGTGACTATCACCTTGTTTTATAATTCATGATTTTACTTGATGTAATTTTAACGAAAAATATTATAATAGCCGCGAGCACATCAGTGCTCAGGATTTGTCTAGTTTATATGCATGTTAAATCTTTATCTTGCTGCTTGAATTTAGTCTATTTTAATTAGGAATTAGTACCCCCATTCAAAATGGGCAAGGCAGGAGAACATAATTATCAAATTCTGTAGTATAACAAGTAGTGGTGATGGATGCTTAAATAACAAAATACTTAAAACATTTTTTTAATGTTTATTTATTGTTGAGAGAGAGAGAGAGAGAGAGAGAGCATGAGTGTGTAAGCAGGGGATGGCAGAGAGAGGGAGGCACAGAATCCAGAGTAGTCTCCAGGCTCTGAGCTATCAGCATAGAGCCTGATGTGGGGATTGAACCCACAAACCATGAGATCATGACCTGAGCTGAAGCTGGACACCTAACCTACTTAGCCACTCTGGTGCCCCACTTTTTTAAACTACATATTCCAGTGATCTGCGGAAAACCAAGACTTGGCAATAAAAAACAAGATTCATTCTAATTTCTCCCAATTCCCTTAAGGAACTCAAAAAAAGTTACTGTGTTCCAAGGACCAGAGAAATAAGAGTCGGTAACAGGCTGCCTACTAAAGGGATAGGTCTTTAAGAAAGTTTATTTTCTTCTAAATTCTGTATTTGTTTTGTCAATAAAATGGCATTTTGTTTTTAGTACAGCATCCAGTGGCTTTCTGGTGATTACAGAGTTTTAAAGACCTCAAAGTGTATCTCAATTGCAAGGTTAAGAATCAAAAAAAGGAAAGAGGTTACAGACGAGTTGGAAAATGCGAATGGGTTTCCTGAGCCAAAACAGTACTTAGTCTAGGAAATAGCTATTTTGTAAAATAAAATGTTTTCGTATATTATATGCTTTTCTGTAAAACTGGTTACTACTGTACATTTTAACCCGTAACAATGAGATCCAACAAAAGATGAAGTAGGGAATCTTAAAACATATATTTTAACACTATGATTAGAAAACATAAGAAATGGTGCTAAAAAATGAAGGAGTGAAAGGCGCTTCTGTATCAGCCTTAACTGCCAAACTGAAGACGTCAGGCAACCTAAGATGGAGCACACATGCTCATGAGAGGAGCACAAAAGAATCTACTGGGTGCATCTTAGATTTACTTTTTATTTCACCTTCTTTACACAATTCTCTTATAAGGTACATAACAGATTAGAAGTATATAATTTATAAGGAAATAGATGCCAGGTCAGGTACTCAACACCTACGTTACTGTTAAGATGTGCAATCAAGAAAGAGTGGAAACCACTGTTCGAAAGAATGGACTGATTAGGGTTACGATTCTGTCACATTAGAGTTAAGCAGTCACATTTTTCTGTTACTCTGTGATAATTCTGTCACTTAATGAAGTAGCTCAGATACTTTACAGAAAGAATTATTATTACCAAGAGCAAACCTTTATAGTTAAAAAAAGTTTTCACGTATGCTATCTCACGGAATGGCCACTGCCACTTAGTATTATTACTAGTTGACCTAATGTATCCAGTACCAGTTTCTTGAAAGCATTCACAAACACTAGTTGTATTTATTATTATTATAAATAAACATTAGCTGTAAGGACGCCTGGGTGGCTCAGTCAGTTAAGCATCCGACTCTCGATTTCGGCTTAGGTCATGATCTCACGGTTCGTGAGATGGAGCACCCCGCTGTCAGCGCAGAACCTGCTTGGGATTCTCTCTCCTCCTCTCTCTGCCCCTCCCCCACTTACACCCTCTCTCTTTCCACCTTCTCTCTACCCCTCTCCCGCTGGCATGCACACATCTCTCGCACACATCTCTCCGAGCTCTCTCTCTCAAAACAAATAAACATTAAAAATAAATAAAAATTAGCTGTGAAGTTAATGAGAAGAGAAAACATTTTAAAGACTTCAAGGTCAATTTAAGTAAATTGAAGCACTAATATGTTTCAGAGGAGTTAATCCTCCACAAAGAAAAAAGTATGGAAACCACTCAACAAGAATTACATGAAAGGACAGTGACTCTGTCTATTCCCCTGACAGCCCTTACCACCTTTATTCTTTATTTTTTAAAGACAAGTTTAGGGTCTTCTCAGCATAAACAAAGAAATGCCCAGTAATCATTTGACTACTAGGGAATTAATCAACTGAAGATTAAGGGTAGATTTAATAACTGACTCTATATAGAAGTTATGCTTTATGGAGGACGGTAACAAGATGTTTTACCAAAATTAACACAAGAGGATACGAGTTGAAGCTGGCTACTGATAAAATTACTAGAGAAAAAAAATCACGAAATTTTTCTGACAGTGAAAATTCAGAGGAAACCTTAAGGACTTGTATCAAAAGGGATTTTTGTAAACAAGATAGTTTCCTATTACATGAGATCAGTTAAGTGTACCAGGGATGCCTGTAAGAGATCACAAGTCTGATATCAGTTCTACAGAAGCATATATCTGTGTATGCCACTAACTAAGCTTCACTAATCTGGTAGCACCACTCTTAAGGAGTGAATGCATTACTATTTACTTTAAACTTAAAGAAGTTGGTTCCTTTCACTAAACTGAGGGGTTGATAAGGGTTTGGTTATTGGAATTAATAATCCCCAGAATGAATGGCAGCAGGTAAAATTTAGACCAGAAGTGTCAATACAGTAGAGGAAATCTCATATGACTGCCATCGTCCTGCAAGTCTGTTATTGTGTTTTAGGTTAAAGGCATACTATTTATATGACTGATTTAAGTACCAAGGCAACGGGTACATTTATATGATAAATGATGAAATGCCTAAAAGGCAATACACTGAAAGTTAAGATTTAAAAGTATAAAAAAAGATGGTCATTTTCCCCACTTGTTACAAAATGACAATTTTTTAAAGAGCTAAGGAAATCTGATGTATTATAATTCTAAGAGCCAAGAATATGAGGGCATAAATCCAGGAATAAATCACATGTTTCAAAGCTTTTGCTGTTTCAATACTCTGAACTGGTTAAGAAAGGTTTAATTCTGACATTACCATTGGAGCAGGTGGTGGATTTGATGATTGTCCTTCACTGTTCCCTGCATGCTGGGTTAACCCATTAGGATTTGAAGACTGTGTAATGGGAAGCTGGGTACTGGGTGCAGGTTGCTGAGATAATTCTACTTTGTAAGTCTTATTTGATTCATCCAATCTGCTACTTCTTTCTATGGCAATCAGGTCACGAATTTTTTGCAGCTGCTCCACTGAAGCTTTTTTAGGAAAGATAAGATGTGTTTCTCCCTGGAATTTATAAAAATGGGAAAAATTTTAACTTTTGCTTTATACTGACAGTCATTCATATATAGATCTATAAAATGAAACCAATACTATAGAATACATCAGATATTAATAATCATTTTGTTTTTCTACCACTGTGGCACTTTAAAAAAAAACAAAGGTAAAACTGCATAAATGTAAACCAGGAAATTCAGAAAATTGGTCTCTTTCTTAGCATATATATAACGCTTAGTTTATTTGATCGATTCAAAGGCCTTTAGAAAAATATTTTGTTAGGAATAGTAAGTCACAAAGTCTCGTAAGAATTACAAAAATGTACATTCCTATCTTCTCTGCAATAGTATATAATACTACTATTCCCTGTGAAATTCCCTATGAAGTAACAGTAATTACTAGGGATGCAGCCATACAAAATGATCAGGGGGTCACATAAAACCAAGAAGTTATAAATCTCCTTTCTTTCTTTGAATCTCCTAAACCCAAGACTTTAAAGAATAGCTATATGATTAGCAGTCTGTATATGGGGTCCACTAATTTTTCCAAGAAGACAAAAAGCACACCCTGATGATCAATTCAAAATTATGGATTGTTAACAGTACATACAAAGGTGGTCCAAACAAAACAATCAAACCATAAAAATCCCATTCTTCAAGTAGTGATTCATTTAGTGAATACCCACAATATAATCAGAGTGCTTTAAGATACAATAAGCATTACAACAAAGCTCACAATGTAAAATAGTCAGCAAATTACAAACAAGAAAAAAAGTGAAATGAAAATATATTCAATTAAGTTTCAAGGCACTGAGAAACAAGTGTTAAAATAGTAATTCCACCAGCTGCATATATATGAGAGAAAACTATTGTTAACGTGCAGTAATAAGACTTACAGATTGTGAGCATTTAAGTTAAGCTCCATAACTGAGAATGACCTTATTTCCCTGGTGATGGCAGACCTATCAGAATGAACTGACCAAGACATTTCTCATTAATGACATGAAAATTAATTCCATATGAATCCCTTTTAAAAAGCCAGAAGGGGCCGGTAAGCTCTCTATATTCATTACCCATAATAGCTGTAAAAACAAAACTATCATTTATTGTGTTTATGTGTTCTAGGTGCTGTACTAAGCATTTTGCATATATTATCTCAAGTAATTCTCACAACCACCCTGCAAGGTAGGTACTAGGTTTATCCCTACTCTTTATATGGAAATATGAAGGCTCAGAAAAGTTAAATAACCTGCCTGATGCCACAGAACAATTGTCGGAGTAAGGATTCACACTTAACAAATCTTTTATTTATTTATTTATTTATTTTTAAATTTTTTTTTTTAATGTTTTTTTCTTTATTTTTGCGACAGAGAGAGACAGAACATGAGCAGGGGAGGGCCAGAGAGAGAGGGAGACACAGAATCGGAAGCAGGCTCCAGGCTCTGAGCTGTCAGCACAGAGCCCGATGCGGGGCTCGAACCCATAGACTGTGAGATCATGACCTGAGCCGAAGTCGGACGCTTAACCGACGAGCCACCCAGGCGCCCCCACACTTAACAAATCTTAATTGTTATGCTATAATTGAGTCATCTTAGACTGAACAGAGACCAATAACCACAAGCTGGACTAAAAGTTGGAAGTGTTGAGCAAAAGAGAATATTTTTATAGCCGTGATAATTACATACATGATAAGCACAAATCAGATCACAATGAGTTTCCAACATCAGAAAGGAACCACCTCACATCTCTGATGAGGTCTGGGAAGAGAGACCAACACTTAATTCAAAACCAGATATGGACGTTTCCCATCTCATACTGTTAGTGGAGCAGCACTGAGAAAGGTAGAAGACACCACGGACAGAGGTGGAAACACAGCATAATAGGTTTCTGGATCTATGTTCAGTTCACACCTCAGAGAGGGCCCGGATAAGACAGAGATGCTGCTTTCCTTTCCAACTTTGCAGGATCAGTCCTAAAAGAATGTATGATCACGGCCAAAGTGTACCAAAAAGTTTAATCAGTGGCACTGTATTTTCATGAAAGGACAAAATCACAGGCTTTGCACTAGATCCAGTAACATTATAAGAAATCAATGAGAATTCTAGTATTTAACAAAATCCCTATTTCTTAACATATTTTTGCTAAGACAATTCTCCCTGCCAGATGTTAAGCAAACCTGCCCCCTCCCTGCCCACTAAATGCTGGTAATATCTTCCAGTCACCAAGACAACCAACACTGCCCACCTCCTGTGGCACCTGGCGGGAACCATCCCACTCAGCAAGCCTGATGAGTCACACAGCCATGCGGATCCCGGTCTTTCTCAACCTTCTCAGAATTTTCACAAAGAGCTCAGCCTCAGAGGCAAGTAGGCCCAAAAGTGCCCAGGATTTTAATATACAAAATATAAAAATTTGGGGATGGGTCTGAGAGATTCCTACTTCACCGTAAAGCCTACCAAAGTTTCTTTCTGATGGCAGAGTTCAGTTGCAGTTCCAATGGTTCCTTCTGCAACTTAGCCACACTGATAACACACAGACTTCAGACGGGCCCTGAGGTGCAATGCCCAAAGCCAATCAGAAACTTGAAGTGTATAAATTAGTCTGATCAAAGCATGTTACTCTTTTCTGAAACTGTGGCTCTATTTGGGTCAAATACTACTGCAAGTCTCAGCTTGTTACTAGCACTCATGTGACTAATCTTTGGGTCTGCCTGAGATGGGTTTTCTAGGATGTGGGATTTTGAGTGCTAAACCCAGGATAGCCTCAGGCAAACTGGGACAGTTGATCATCACACCCGGCACTCAAATATTTGTTGAATGAAAGACAAATATGACTCCACGGAACCTGTGACACTTCAAAAATGAAAAATTAGTACAGTTTCCAGTTGTCATTTACTAAATTTTTCTGTCATTTGACTAAAAACATCTGTATTTTCATGAACAAAATCAGCAACGTTCTCAACTCTCCCCCCTACACTTTTAAATTCTTTATGTTCAGATGTCTGTGAGTAACTACAAGCAGATACCACAATTTATACTTCCGGCCTGATCTCTCCTTTCGAGTTACAGACTCATATATCCAATTGCCTACTTGCTATGTTTAACAGTTTTATCAGTTATAATTATCCACAAGTTGGGTAGTGATTTCTCCCAGTATCTGCTACACTCCCAGATTTCACAATCTGAATGGTACCTGCATCCACATAGATGTTCAAACCAAACCTAAAAGTAACCTACATTCCTTCCTTTCCCTTGTACCCCACATGTAGTTCATTAGCAAGTCCTGCAGATTCTGCTTCAAAAAAAATTCTGGATGCCTCCACTTTCCCCCATCTCCACTGCTATCAGTCTTTAATTCAACATGTTTACTGAGTGCCTCAATGTGCCAGTAATATTCTAGGAGCTAGCAACACAGGGAACAAAAAGACAAAGGGCTCTGCCTTCATGGAACTTATACAAATCATTACTGTTTCTCCCTTAGGTTAATAAACGCTTTCTAACTGGTCCTTCCTGCTTCACCCCTTGCCCTCATCCCAGAACATCCAGGACATTCCCTTTACAACAGCTAGAATAACCTTCTAAATATCCTTCCCTGCCTAAAACCTTCCTATGGTTTCCCGTTTCATTTAGAATGAAATCCAAGTCTTTACCACAGTCCTCAAAACCCCATGCCCTGGATTTCTGCCTGTCTGTGCAGCTTTCTGTGCCAAAGCTACTCCTGCTGGAAGTGCTTTGGACATGTGAATCGTCTGAAGTACTTGGACTTGAGGGCTTCAGGTACCTGAAATACTTCTTTTCACTTAGGTCCCAGCTCAAATGTTCTCTCCCTAGAGGCCTTCCCGGACCACGCATCTGTACCTAGCTACCTGCCTCTACAGCTGCTTTGTATCGTATCACCATGCCTTATTTTCTTCTTTGCACTCATCTTTGTTTTCATGTCTACTATTTGTCTAATCTATTAGAATCCAAGCTCCACATGTGATGGGATCTATTTCTGTAGTTCACTATTATACCCTTCAGAGCCTGGAACAGAATCTGGGGAGAAGAGCAGAGAGGCAGAAAGGAAACGACCTCTTATGGCAACTCAGCATATCGCCTGAACAATTTCTACAGCCTTGCCAATTCAGCCTCTGTGGACTACCGAGTATCCATAAGCTGGTTCTACTTCTTTCAATATTCCATGAACTAGAAATGGCTAAGCATATACACAGACAGAAAATTCACGGTATTGATAACTACTTTCACTGTGGCATAGAATTGAACTATGCCACAAGATTCCGGAGGATGAAAACACCAAACGTTTACTTTGACCTAAAAACCAAAAAACATACTGAGATTCTTCTCTTCTGTCACAGAAGAAATTCCTTAAAAGTGGCAACTAAACTCAGCTTTTCTGTGTCTACTCTTCTCATTTCTTAATGGAGACAGGTGGTTAGACCCTATTCGTATTCATGTGTGCTCACAAAGCAGGTTTTTGTCAAAAGTCTAACGTGACCCACAATGGGGTCTCTAGGTTGTATATCTGACCAACCTGTTCTAAAGCATTAAGACTTGTAAGAATTTTCTCTGTGGGAGAGTTGTTATATTGTGATTTTAAAGCATATTTACTGTGACTTTCAAATGTCTAATAGGTGAAGAAATAACTAGCTGCACAGATTTCCAAACTGATCAATTAATTAAAAAAATATTATCTTATTTAGGTAATTATCCATCAACACTACAACAAATTCTTTGTACATGAATTGGGGAAAAGAAACCCTTCAACATACTCACCTCTTCAAAGCCCATTTCAAATAAACATTCAACGGCTCCTCTGACAGGTAAGAGTCTAGTAGAAAAAGCTGTGTTTCCAATCCGGATAGATCTATATTTTTCATCATTAGGGTTTCTGATTTAAATAAAAAAAATTTGATTATATATAACAATTTATACTTTCCACAGTGTTTTTGCACTCCTTTTCACATTTTATATTGGCTATATTGCTACAAGGTAGCACAGATCCCAGCTTTACAGAAAGAGGAAGAACAGTCTGGAAAAACAGCCTGATTTTGAGATTCTTACCTCAATATACATTTACTACCACCCTACTGTTTAATTTCATTTGATAATATTAATGCTTCCATAATAGACATCCATGTGACTCTGTAATTCTGTGCTATTAAGGCTACATACTTTTATGAGTTTTTACGGTGCTAAGAAAAAAAAAATCCACATAAGCTCCAGACATGGGGCAGAAGGTTTTGCCTATTTTGTTCTGATGTACCTCAATCATCAAGAATGGTGCTTGATGCATAGACGGTGGTTAGTAAATACTTGTGAAATGAATGAATGAAAGAAACAAAAAAGCTGCATAAAAACTGATCACAGTTCCTGAAAAATTTTACTTCTGAAAAATATAAACCCAGGTACACCTTGATTTTCTTTCTTCCCTAGACTGGTGATTGTTTTTACTCTATGTTCTGCTTCAGCTCAAGATATATTTTAGTCACAGCCAATTTTTTTTTTTTTACGGTGATTAAGATTTTGAATAGCATGCATGGGATAAGACCAGCATATGAAAAGCTTTGAGATTTTTAATAACATTGATAAATCGGAAATGCTGTTTTTAAAAAATCAGAAAAAAAAAACAAGGTTAAGATAATCACAGTATTATACTCAAGACCATCAGAACATAATTTAGGATGATAAGTAGATTTCATATCTGACACAAACTCCCTTCCAATGGTAGTGGCTTCCATTACTATTTTAAGAAGGATTCTGAGGCTGTGTCAGGGGTCTATGGGAAGGAGTGCTGAGGCCATCTGCCTGGGCTATTGAATGGGGATGGCAGACAAATGCTGGCAACTATTAACAACTCATTAACCATTTGTGTCCTATTTTAATTGTGGAAGTTTTAACATATTTCACATTTGTTTTCCATTGAGCAACTCTCTATTGCCCAATTGTCATAAATACATGAATCTTTTTAAAACTTTTCCTTAAGTTCCAAAATTATATAAGTTTATTACAGAATATTCAGGGACAAAGCTCTAAAATAGTGTTATTCAAAATGTCCACGGACTGGAGCCAATCTACAAATTCCTTGCTATTCATTCATGAGAATGTGCAGAAATTGAGAATACTCAGCAATTTTTATAACAATTTGATGTGCCATGAAATTTTTATTGTTATTTTACAAAAGGTATAGGTCCACCAAAGACTGGAAATTAAAAACAAAAACACTTGTTCTTCACCACAGGTCATTTGAGCATCACAGGTGGTTGAAAAAACACAAAGAAAAAAAATGTATGTTCTGCTCTTTTACTCTGTGTATTAAATGAGAGCTTCTCACCCTTGGCATTATTGACATTGGAGGTCTTTGCTGTAGGGGGCTGCCCTGCACACAGCGAGATACTTAGCATCCCTGGCTTTTATGCCACACTAGATCGTAAGTGTGCCTCCCTTTCTTACTACTTAAAACAAAAAACATTAAACCATACAATAACCCTACATTTACCAAGGCTAGTTACAGATAAATGTAGCATCTTTTCATGATATTCAACACGTTTCACAGGGTTATAAACATATCACTACCATCAGTATGACAGAACCTACTGGTGCAAAACTGCTTGAGGTTGTTTTGTTTGTTTTACGTATTTTTCCCCAATAGCTTCCAGATTTTTACATGATCAAAGTCTTTCACTGGCCTTAATTTTCTAGTTTTCCCTCCCTCTTTTACCACTGTTTAAGAAATTCTTATAAAACACTCATTAGTTGATCTGATACATGTTTCAAAATAACTGTTGATACGGCTTTTCTGTTACAGTCTATTTCCCATCTTTTTACATCTATGGGCCTCACATACCATTTATGTATTTTTCTCACTAAAAACATAATGCAAACAAAAACAAAAAAACCCAACAGTAATGTCCAGTTACCCAAATTCTATCTATCTCTTTTAAAATATGTTGAGCACACCAGCCATAGTCTTGAACATAAAATGGTGCCAAAAGTTCATCGTGAAGCCCTCAAAGGCTTAGAGAACTTGGCCACAAAGCCATTAGGCCTCAAATCCGTAAGATCCCACTTCCTGTCCTTGGAAAAGTACCACAAAAACACTTTCTAAATCTCTAGTCTTACAGCCTCTCACCCCAGTGTATCCACCATCCTTGAACTCATTACTACTCTCCTTATCTTGCAGTGTCTAAATTACCCCTAAGGATCACCTTTATTTTTGCTTCATCTTCTTCTTCTGTTAATTCCTCTGCAGACTTTTCTCAATATTTTTTGCTATAATTCTTCAATGTGTTTTTTCTGCCTCTGCTGACTCTTAACTATTTCTGCAACTGGTAATATTTATCTTGCTTATTAGCAATAATTGTGCACATTCACTTGAGGTGTTTGTTTAGTTGTTTGCTGGATAGTATTGAACGAATGAATAGGGTCTTGAAAGGGCAACAAAATTTCCTGCACCTCACTCACTATCACTTTGAACACATTTTAGTATCTTCCTAGTTGTCTTACCCCCAGGTATCTACAAAATTGTTTAATCTGTAGAATGTTAATTATTAGTCTTTACGTTTACAATTGAATGGTAGAAAAAAGTCATGCTTTTCACCTTGAAAGTCATTATCTACCATATATTTAGGATCTTAAGGCATGTTAAACAGTAAGCTTCCCACTGAGGTCACAGACTCAGGAAAAAAAAAACAACTTAAATGTTTCTATTTCAGAATTTCAGAAACGCTGAGAATAAACATAGCTGACCATTTACTAGCCCTCTTTCTCTTTAGAATGCATAATCCCAGAAAGTGTTTACAGAAATGGAAACTTAGTACATGAGAGATCCTATAATCTTGTATTTTTATTACTAATCACAAAAATTGGTTTGTAGGCCATTTAAAAAATATTTCTTTTGTAAATAGTCCTTTTCAAAATAGTTCTTTACAAAATAGTCCTTTTCTAAATCAAAATAATTCTGAGATACACGTAAATTTTTCTTTTTAAAAACAATTTTTTAATGTTTGTTTTTGAGAGAGAGAGCATGCATGTGCACAAGTGGGGAAGAGCAGAGAGACAGGGGGTAGATACAGAATTTGAAGCAGGCTCCAGGCTCCGAGCTGTCAGCACAAAGCCCGATGCGGGGCTCGAACTCACAAACTGTGAGATCATGACCTGAGCTGAAGTCGAATGCTTAACCCACTGAGCCACAGGCGCCCCATATGTGTGTATTTTTCAAACACATCTAACTGCCTTTAGAACCAGCTGGGAACCACCTCTGGCTGTCTACCATTCTATGTAGCTGACAATAAGGGAAACATACACATAACCTAGCTTGTTCAGAGTGAAAAGTTGAATAATGGTAACAATAGATAACATATGTGCCCTTATTTCTCTTTTGCAAGAATCTTATAATGCAGGCATTTTTTCTTTCCTCTTAAAAATGAGGAAACTGAAAAAAAATGAAGAAACTTAAGTCCAGAGACTTTACATAAATTGACTATAGCCACACTCTTAGGAAATGGTTGACTGGGGTTTAAAACCACTGGTTTGATTACAAAGCTTACATACTCTTCACCATACAATACACCAACAAATTCACCACTCCTCAATTAACCCTCTTTCGATTTCTCCAGTTGTCAGTAGTAACCTAGATTAGAAATCTGAAGTTATTTGGGTTATTTTGTCTCTTCCCATTTCCAGTTCTACTCCTTGCATTCAGTCATCAAGAACTACCAATCCCTGCCTCCAACAGTTCTCTTCTCTCTGCATTTATGTTTATAATTACTGTAATAGGCTCACAAATGAAATCCATGCCTTGTGTCTTCTTACATGATTATTCTACATTAAACTCCTTCGTTATGTTTCTCTTTGACTCTAGAACATATAATCACCTTCTCTTGTCTCCTATGTCAAATATATGTTCTCTGCCATTCCATCAACCTGTCCCATCTTACCAAACCTCTGTTCTCAAAACTCTTCCACGCTAGGTCCCCCTGCTATCTCCAGACACGAACATGTAACTCCTTGAACACTGTCTTGCAATTGTTCTCTGGATTTTACACTGTGGCTGTTTCCCATACTTGTGCCTTTCTCCTAAACATATTTATTTATTTTCTTGGAAAGAAGAAACCATTTTCCATTCTTGGCCCTCCCCAATCATAGGCAGTTTAATTTGTAAACAATAACCGTGTGCAGTTTGCAAAGGAAATTAGTAGAACATCAAACATATTTTTTAAGGCATAAATGGAGCAAATTATCCAAGGAATAATTCCACACATGTGGAATGCTAGTCAAACTATTTTAGAGTTTGAAAAACAGATATTATTGAGTACAGCTCATCTTTATCTAGGAGTCAGTGAACTGAAAAAAAAAGTAAAAGGTTCAAACCCATGGCATATTGTGCGTGCAAATTAGCTTATATTTTATTCTGTAGTTTCATTAACTATGACTCTTAGTTGGGGAATAGGTTAACATCACCTGAAGCAGAAATCTGAAATGTAACCAAAACCATAATCTTCACTTGAGTGAAATGACAAGTGCTACTGTTTATAAAAAATCAAACAAAAAACCACAAAAAAACCCAGCTATTAATGAAAGTCTCATTTCAGCACTCATTTCATAAAATACTACATCAAACACTGAGGGAGGAATAAGATATATTAAGACAACATCCCTGACACAGTCCCTTATCTTTAACACTAATGGATTTCTCCAAACAGCAAAAGGAACAGAAAACTTTGGTTTTCTCTACTCTCAAATAAGTGAGATTAGCAGATCTGTAACATAATGTAGTTAGAGTAACCTACATTAGAAATCTCTGAAGAAGAAAGAGATCAGGGACTTAGAAGTGGAAGAAAGAATGTTTTTTAACTTCCTGAAGCATAAAGGAGTTTTAGTTCAAAGAAAATGACAGCAGGGATTACTACTATTACAAGCATACCTCAGAGACATTACAGGTTTGGATCTAGACCAATGCAGTAAAGTGAAAATTGCAGTAAACCAAATCAAATGAATTTTTAAAATTTCCCACTGCATATAAAAGTTATGCTTATACTATATTGTACTCCATTAAAAGTGTAATAGCATTATGTTTTAAAAAATTGTACATACCTTAATTAAACAATACTTTATTGCTAAAAAATGCTATCATATGAACTTTCAGTAAGTTGTAATCTTTTTGCTGGTGGAGGGTTTGCCTCGATGTTGATGGATGCTAAGTATTGGTGGGGCTGCAGCAATTTCTTAAAACAAGACAATAAAGTTTACCACATCAATTGACTCTTCCTTTCATGAATAATTTCTCTGTACCATGTGATGCTGTTTGATGAAACATCTTTCAAAACTGGAGTCAATCCCCTCAAACCCCAACACTGTTTTATCAGCAAAGTTTGTTATATTCTAAACTCTTTGTTGTTATTGCAACAATCTTCACAGCATCTGCACTAGGAGGCTCCATCTCAAGAAACCATTTCCTTTGCTCATCCATAAAAAGCAACTCCTCATCCATGAAAGTTTCCTTTTTAAAATGTATTTATTTATTTTGAGAGAAAGAGAGAGAAAGAGCCGGGGAGGGGCAGAGAGAAGGAGAGAATCCCAAGCAGGTTCTGCGCTATCTGTGCAGAGCCTGATGCAGGGCTCCATCTCACGAACCCCGAGATCATGACCCGAACTGAAATCAAGAGTCAGATGCTTAACCATCTGAGCCACCAGGCACCCCACTCATCCGTGAAAGTTTTATCATGAGATTGCAGCTATATCTTCAGGCTCCACTTCTAATTCTAGTTCTTTTGCTATTTCCTCCACTAAAGTTGGGAATCCCTCAAAGTTATCCATGAGGGTTGAAATCAACTTCTGCCAAACTCCTATTAATGTTGACCTTTTGACTGCCTACAATGAAATCACAAATGTTAATGGCATCTTGAATGGTGAATCCTTTTCAGGTTTTCAATTTTGCCCAGATCCATCAGAGAAATCATTATCTACGGCAGCTATGGCTTTACAAGATGTAGCTGTTAAAATAAAAAGATTTGAAAGTCAAAATGACTCCTTGATCCATGGGGCTGCAGAAGAGATGTGTTAGCAGGCACAAAAACATTATATGTCATTGTACATTTCTATCAGAGCTCTTGGGTGACCAGGTGCATTGTCAATGAGCAATAATATTTTGAAAGGAATCTTTTTTTCTGACGTCTCAACAGTGGCCTTAAAATATTCAATAAATCACATAGTAAAGACACATGCTCTCATCCAGGCTTTGTTTTTCCATTTAGAATTTTCAGAATGGTTAATAAGCATTGGCTTCAATTTAAAATCACCAGCTGCGTTAGCCCCTAACAAGAGAGAGTCAACTTGTCCTTTGAAGCCAGAAATTGACTTCTCCTCCCTGGCTATGAAGTCCTAGATGGCATCTTCTTCCAATAGAAAGCTGCTTTGTCTATATTGAAAAATCTGTTGTTTAGTGTAGCCATCTTCATGAATTATATTAGCTAGTTCTGGGTAACTTTCTGCAACTTCTCATCATCATTTGCTGCTTCACCTTGCACTTTTGTGTTATGGAAACAGCTTCTTTCCTTTAACCTCATGAACCAACCTCTGCTAGCTTAAAACTTTTCTTCTTCAACTTCATCACCTCTCTCAGTCTTCACAGAACTGAAGATTTAAGACCTTGCTCTGGATTAGGCTTTGGTTTTTAAGGGAATGTTGTGGTTGGCTTGATCTTCTTTCTAGACCACTAAAAGTTTCTCTATTAGCAGCAAAAAGGCTGTTTTTCTTTCTCATCATTTGTGTGTTCACTCGAATGGCACTTTTAATCTCCTTCAAGAACACTTCCTTTACATTTGCAACTTGGCTTTTTGGTACAATAGGCCTAGCTTTTGGCTTATCTTGGAATTTGACACAGCCTCTTCACTAAGCTGAATCACTTGTAGCTTTTGATTTAAAGTGAGAGATGTGTACCCCTGCCTTTCACTTGAACACTTAGGCCATTACAGGGTTATTAACTGGCCTAATTTCAATTATTATTGTGTCTCAGGAAACAGGGAAACCTAGGAAAGGAGAGGGGACAGAAGGCTCAATGGGTGGAGCAGTCAGAACACACACATTTATAGATTAAGTTTCCCATCTTATGTAGGTGCAGTTGGTGCACCCCCAAAAATTACAATAGTAACATCAAAGATAACTGATCACAGGGGCGCCTGGGCGGCTCAGTCGGTTAAGCGTCCGACTTCGGCTCAGGTCATGATCTCACGGTCCGTGAGTTTGAGCCCCGCGTCGGGCTCTGTGCTGACGGCTCAGAGCCTGAAGCCTGTTTCGGATTCTGTGTCTCCCTCTCTCTGACCCTCCCCCGTTCATGCTCTGTCTCTCTCTGTCTCAAAAATAAATAAATGTTAAAAAAAAATTAAAAAAAAAAAAAACAAAGATAACTGATCACAAGATAAAGAAGATATGGTGTGTATACACACACACACACACACACACACACACACACAATGGGAATATTACTCAGACATAAAAAAGAATGAGATCTTGCCATCTGTGACAACTTGGATCTAAAAAAAGCAAAACAAATAAACAAAAAACAGAAACAAACACAGAGAGGGGGATGGGCAAAATAGGTGAAGGGGAGTGGGAGATAGAGGCATCCGGTTATGGAATAAATAAGTCATGGCAGGGGCGCCTGGGTGGCGCAGTCGGTTAAGCGTCCGACTTCAGCCAGGTCACGATCTCGCGGTCCGTGAGTTCGAGCCCCGCGTCGGGCTCTGGGCTGATGGCTCAGAGCCTGGAGCCTGTTTCCGATTCTGTGTCTCCCTCTCTCTCTGCCCCTCCCCCGTTCATGCTCTGTCTCTCTCTGTCCCAAAAATAAATTAAAAAAAAAAAAAAAAAAGTCATGGCAGCAGGGGACAACTGGCTGGCTCAGTCAATAGAGCACGTGAATCTTGATCTCGGGCTCGTGAGTTCAAGCCCCACACTGAGCATAGAGCTCACCAAAAAAAAAAAAAAAAAAAAAAGAAAAGTCACAAGGATAAAAGGAACATAACAGGAACTATAGTTCATGGCTATATTAATATAGCTTTACAATAGTTTTGTATGACGATAGATGGTAGCTACACTTGTGAGCATAGCATAATGTACAGACTCGGGGAATCACTATGTTGTAATACTGAAATTACCGTGACATTGTGTCAACTATATTTCAATTATATAGAAGAGCTCAGGGGCTCCTGGGTGACTCTGTTCCTTAAGCATCCAACTCTCTGTTTCGGCCCAGGTCTCATGATCTCACAGTTCATGAGGATGAGCCCCGTGTTGGGCTCCGCTCTGATAATGGGGAGCCTGCTAGGGATTCTCATTCTCTCTCTCTCTCTCTCTGCCCCTCCCTTGCTTGATCTCTGTCTCAAAATAAATAAATTAAAAAAAATTAAAGAACTCATTGATCACAGATCACCATAACAAATAATGAAAAAGTCTGAAATACTACAATTACCAAAATGTGACACAGAGGTACAAAGTGAGCAAATGCTGTTCGAAAAATGGCACCGACAGGTTTGTTCAACACCATAAAATTTGAACTTTGTAAAAATTTGTAAAATTGAATTGAATTTGTAAAAAACACAATATTTGCAAAGCACAATAAAATGAAGCGCAATAAAACAAGGTATGCCTGTACTTAAACTAACAAGGGTAGTTTTTCATGCCATCTCCAATTATCAGTTCCAAACCTCTAATTCCCTTAAAAAAAATTTTTTTTTTTAGATTTATTTACTTTTGAGAGTCAGAGACAGACAGGGCACAAGTAGGGGAGGGGCAGAGAGAGAATGAGACACAGAATCTGAGCAGACTCCAGGTTCTGAGCTGTCAGCACAAAGCCCGACGCGGGGCTCGGACTCACAAACCGTGAGATCACGACCTGAGCTGAAGTCAGACGCTCAACCAACTGGGCCACCCAGGCGCCCCTCTAATTCTCTTTTTAGATAAAGCTTTTCAAGATCAGAAACATAAACCATAGTAAAAACTGTAATATGAACTGGCAGCATGCCAAGCTGCCTCTACGAGTTTGATAAATATTCACAATGGTGATTATACCAAGTTATTATTTGCATGCAGAGGTTTTCCTTCCTCAAAACATCTTGATCTTAGCATTCTGGGTTTCACTAGATTAAAAGCAGAAGTGAATCCTATTACAAGGCCACTTCCCTTTTCTGAATAATGGGGTTTAAATAGTTTGATGGCTTTCCAGGTTGGAGGTCCCAGCTGCTAAAATCCGGAGGACTCGGTTTATGAGTTCATTCATGCACAGTCCACTGGCATCTTTGTGCTTTGAAGAGCTGTTAGACCTCACAGGGTAGAGGTGAGCTGCAGAAGGTGTCACAGAGGAGAAAGGCAGTCCCCCACATAGGTCACAATTGTGTAGCTGTGTACATTGCCCATGCTGTATCCCTTATAGCATTTGGCAAATAATAAAGGCTCATTTTTCCTTCAATTTACTTTTAAAATCCTTAATGTTACCTATATACACAATATATTGCCATGAACAATGAACTGCCACGGGTTGAAACACTACACTTGTAACTAAGGTCTCTAAAATTGGGTCTTATCAAATCTATAACCATGAAACTAAGAAGCATTTCCTTTCAGCCTTCACACCAATATACCCGCCACTCAGCAGAACATGTGCACCAGGGGGTGGGGTGGGAGAGAGAGCCTAGACAGTAATCGTGGTGACCTGAGAAATGAGGTATCACCACTCAAGTATCTGCCACCTAGAACTCCTTTAACCTCGCTTCTATTTCCCTCCCCCACACATCACATTCTCAAGACACTACACGAATTGATCTAAGAACTGATAATGAAAAGGATTCAAAATGAGGACTCAAACTTGCCTCCCAATTCCCCAAATCTGTAAAGGTCCCTTTAGGATCTATCTACAAGTGTACTTTTGCTCACAGGAGAATGAAACAAATTACTCTCAGCCACGGTAATCTTCACTCATTCTTATTTGAAAGGTCATGTTGAAAACTACACTACAGGTATTAATATAAAAACTGTAACTTTAAAGTAACACGGTTAATATGTCAGTCGACAAAACTGGACAGGAAAAGACCATAAAGAAATGTAAAAACCCCACCACTTCAGTTAGCATTATGCTTTAATACTAAAATATTCACAAAATGTTGGGGGGAGGGGGATTTTGTCGGAGACTAACTTCTCATAAGCCTGTGGCAATTTAAGGCACTACGGTAAGACCCACGCAGCGGGAATGAGACGCTGTCATCTGCGCTGACACCAAGGCAGTTAAACAACTCGATCGGAGGCAAGTGTTTCCGGCACGCCTTCTCACCTCCCTCCGCCCTGCGCTTTCCCCACCACCTCCAGTTCACCCTGGAGCACCCCGCCATCAGGTGCCAAGTCACAAGTGCAAAAGAAACTTACTCTTCTCTGGACGGAGGGGCCTGGCCAAGTCTCCAGGCCCTTGGCCAGCGGGCTCTGACACGGAGTGGGAACCAGGCTCAGGCCCCGCTCCTTCCTGGCCTCGCCGCCCTTCGGGGCCCTGGCGGGGCGCCCCCAAACCTGCGCCAAGCAGGTGCCCCTCACCGCCCGCCCAGGCACCCCGTCCCACCACGCAGCCCCGCACCTGAGGATGTTGTCTGCGTAGGTGAGCAACAGCTTGGAGGCCTCCAGAAAGGTCTCTGGCGTGTTCTGGCACAGCTCGGCCACAGCCGGGGACGCAGAGCCCGAAGAGCTGCCCAACGCGGCTGCCGCCATGCTTGAGCGCCCGCGGCCGTCGCCGCCCCTCGCGCGCCGCGTCCCGCACTGAGCAGGCGCCACAGCGCGCGGCCTCCTCTGCGGCTGGCCAGGAAGGGCGGGGCCCTGGGCCGGGAGGTGGGGGGGGGGGGGGGGGGGGGCTCAACCCGGCTGGGTGGGGGCGTTCTGGGAAGGTGGAGGGTTTGGACCTGGAGGGACGGGGGCGTCGTTGCCAGGCCCTGGGGGTTCAGTCAGAAACTAGGGGCGGGGTGCTTGGTCGTCCTGGCACGGGCGCTTCGGCGAGGAGGGCCCAGGGAGCGGGTGTTGGCCTGTGCTGGCCGATGGGTCGCAAAATCCCAGGTCCTTCGGCGTCCCAGAGTGGGTTTCGATTGAGCCACGAAGGTGGGTAACCCCCACGTACGTCTAACCACGCCTTTTACTCCCAAACAAAACAATCTTACCGCTTCCTCCTCGTACACGGCCAGGCATTCCTAAATACGTGTGAATGAAAGACCTCAAGGAAGGAGCAACAAATGTTCCAAACCTAATGGGTGGCTATAAACTCTGCTGGGTTTCTGGTATATAGATTCTTTGTAGAATTAGATGAGTGATTGAAAGTCCTTTTTCATAAGTACCAGCTCAAATAGTATGATGTTGCTCTAAAGAAGTTTTTAAACCACAGGTTCAACATAGTGAGTTGTGGGCTCAATTTACCGTGTATATTTACCAGTATAAAACATATATACAATAATGACAAAAAGGAATAGAATAAAATGGGGGGGGGACAATAAAAAATAATCATCTCATACAGTGTGGGTAGGTATTGTGAGTTTGTTTTGAAGTTAGATCATGTGATTAATTTCCTTTATTCCTTTTAGAAGATAGTCCTAACTTATTTAATCCGTTCTTGGCCTCACCATGGCCTTGAAAGTGTACTTTTACCAACGGCTTCCTTCTTTGCAGACAAACATTTCCAAACCTCAACAAATATTTATCTTGACCTTATGTTTTTAAGGTAAATTATTTGCAGAAGTAGCTCCTTTAAATGTTCTTGATGCTTTATCTTCTATTTGCTTTTTACATTTGAAGTTTTCTTTCAGTACTTCTGAGCAAGACCTTGAGTTATGCTGTCTGCTTCAATTACCATTCATCTGCCAGATACATGGGGAAAGTTTTAAATAAATATGTAGGTTTTGGGACCAGCTTCCAGGACTAGTGTTTAACTAGTGTTTAACTGATAGTATGTTCCTAGCTGCTATAACTAAAATTTTCAGTGACTTAACACAAGAGAAATTTCTTTCTTGCTCACAGAACAGTTTAGTAAAGCAGGTATCTTTAGTCAATGGGCAGCTTTCCTCCGTGTAATAATTTGGACTCTCAGGCTCCTTCCATCCTGTAGAATAGCAGTCAACAAACATTTTTGTAAAGGGCCAGACTATAAATGCTTAAGGCTCTGTGGCTTTAGGGTCTCTTAGGGTCCCTGTTTCAACTCTTTACTTCTGTCTTTGTACTTGTAGTTCTAAAGACAATACTCTAAAATGAATGGGCATGCCTGTGTTCCCATGAAACTCTGTTTACAAAAACAGACTGCTGGATTGGGCCTGTAGTTTGCTATTCCTGCCATAGAGCCTCAGAAACTTCTGTATTCAGTTGGTGTTTGGGCAAAAAAGCAGACATACCTGCTTCTTAACCACATGGGCCCCAAAGGATACTAAAACCTTGGTTTGCAAGCATAATTTTTTCCAGAAACATGCTTGGAATCCAAAGCACTTGTATATCAGAGCAAATTTCCCCATATGAAATAATGGAAATTCAGATGATTTGTTCCACAACCCCAAAATAGTCTGTAATGTAATATAAAATAATAAAGACAATAGAAAATATAAAGAAAAATAAATTAATCTGCACTTACCTTTGAAACCCTTCATGGCTTCATGGTGAGGGAGACAAGAGATGGGAGGGTTATTGTGTAGGACAACTTTCACTGTCACTAATGAAATCATGCTATTGGCTCAACGGAATCTTTTTCTTTTCATGCAACTTTAACAAGAAATCTTTCCAATGATACTTGCTTTTGCCTCCTTATGAGGATTTCACGGAAATGTGACATTGCATTGTCATTAACAGATTCATCGCTCACTCTGCTACAGCCTTATTTGGGTGGTGCTTTCCTACAGAATTTTTCAGTTTCCTACATTTTACACATCTCCCTAATCTCATGTGAAGTAAGGGATTCCTCTGCCTTTTTCTCCTCCTCCTCCTCTGCAGATAAGATCGCCTCCATAACCTCTTGCTGTTGCTTGCAATACAGATCCATCAGTTGATCGGTGGTCATCATGGTTTGAGACTGAGTGTGGGAGACGATCACCCACAATCCCACAGAGAGAGACAGAACGATTGGCTCAGTTGTAATCATGTGACTTTCAGTGTTACGTAGTACTCCTATTGCATACTTGTAAGACATCGCTCGTTTATAAAGTAAAAATTTGTTAGAGATGTTTCCTCATCTTGTGGAACATTCGCAGAACAAGTTACTCACCATCTAAGGTTTTACTGGTATAGCATTTTCTCTACCATATAATTGAGAAAAGGAAGCCCCATCTAGATAAAAGAGGGAAGGCTGGGAAATTTAGTTCCTAGCTGGACATGTCCCCACAATTCTAAAGGATAAAAGATGCAGGGAGGGGGGCCTGGAGTTATAACTAGCTGTCTCTACCACAAACTATAGTCACCTTAATTTGAGGTGTTTTTTTTTCACATTTATTTATCCTTATAATAGCATAAGATTATTACATACTATGTAGTACTTTATTTTACTTTTAAAGAAATAGAACACTTTTTGTTTTCAAATAAATTCTTGGGAGGGAAACCAGTATATATAAAACACCAAAGTGGAGATGCTCTAGAATTGAAGCAGGAGAGTGTGGGTGGCAGGAAGGATAGAATGCCATCAATTGAGCCTGCCCTTTGACGGAGATAATGGCCATCAGGCATCTTTGTGGGGAACATGCAAACACAGTGTGAAAACCAATGGCATAAAGTTAATACTGTGATAATAATGCAGGGTCTAGAAAATCATGGAAATCATTTCAAGGGTAATTCAGTAAGTTATTGTTTATCTTAGATCACCTGAAATTTAAATCCTTCCAAATTACTGTTTACCAATGTTTCTGCTGAAGTTCTTGAGTAACTACAATCTCTCTTGGTTACCACCATTTATGCAACTGTTAAGAGAATTTATTATTAAAAAAAAAAGAGAATTTATTATAAAGGACTTTGACTCATTCTTTTCCCTGTCTGCTTCTTCCACTAAGTCAAGTTGAAAATATTTTGATTTTTCCGTTCCTTTAGAAAAGTTGAAGATAGTAAGCTACTCTTAATTTCTTTATGCTCACCATTGCTTCACACAACTAATGGGTGTTCCAGTATGAAATCAGCATTGAACTTTCTATTCTTTTACTTGGCTTTTGTTTTTTTTCTCCAAATAATTTCTTTCAGTATTCCTGCTTTAAGTACACCATTGTTAAAGTTGACACATGGTGGCACTATTCTTAAATAGAATAGAACAAAGAAATAACCCATTAAATTTCCCCAGGATCAGTTTTGGCATAAAAAAGAAAACATTGACCTCAATAAAGACTATAGCACAGAGAGGGGTTGAAGCCTTTCAGGAATTGGTGTAGTGATTTATTATGGTATGATTGCATTAAGGGATTACCCAACAACTATTTAGTGAGCACCTGCTGTGTACAAAGCAGTCTGAGATGGAGGACATGAGACTTTTATTCTAGTAGGAAAGACAAAACTAATGATAATATCTTGCATACAGACAGCCCCCGAGCTGATGAGACAAAAGTTACTGTGAAAAGAAAAAGAAGTCATTTGGTAAAAAACACAAAATAGTGCGTGTATACTAACCGATAGAAGGGTATGTGCTTATTCGTTTATTTCATAATTCAGTCAGTCACCAAATATTTATGAAATGGCTACTGAATCCCAGGCACTGTGCCAGGGGCTGTGAAGCAGTGAATCAGATGAGCATGAGCCCTGCTTTCATAGAAGTCCTAAGGAGTTCACAGCAGTGGTTAGATCGGCAGCAGCAGCATCACCAGCAAGGAATATGGTACTAGACCCTAGTACAGCTATTGGAATATCATAAGAATTCCTACCTCTTTCCAAACCAAAGGAAAGGATATCAGAGGTAGAAATAAAAATGAAATGACTTTTTGGTGGTTTTACTTTTCTACAGGATTTTAATTGATTTGTCTAGATCCAAGATAATCTTGTGATATTACAAAAGAAAAACCAAGCAGCACATTAAAACTGTTTCACAGGAGTTTGGCTTCAAAGACTATATTGTAGGTCTTTTCCCACTGTAATTTAAACATATCATAAAGCAATGAAAAGGGACAGCAAGTTTGCATATTTCTACTAACCAAGTTTTAGTTATTTTATAACCACATGTGTTTGTTTAATCCCTCTGAAATTAACTCTATAGTTAATGAATGAAGGTCATGCTAAGAAGTAACTGAATAGGCCTAGGATCAAGGATGACTCAAGGTCATATTGGGCTTTCCTAAACTATTTTAGGCAAAGTACATTTCCAAGCTCATTTAAATCCAGTACTTGACCAAAATTCTTCTCTAGAGCTGGGAAAGAAGGCAGAGCATTCAGAAACAATCATTCGAGAGACACTGTCCAGAAAGAAACAAATATGGCTGGGAGGTTCAAATGCAGATTGTATGTTCAACCTTTTATCTAAAGAAGAAAAAAAGGAGGCGCCTGGGTGGCTCAATTGGTTAAGCATCTGGCTTTTTTTTTTTTTTTAATGTTTATTTATTTTTGAGAGACAGAGAGAGCACAAGCAGGGGAATGGCAGAGAAAGAGGGAGACACAGAAGTGGAGGCAGTCTCCAGGCTCTGAGCTGTGAGCACGGAGCCTGACACAGGGCTCGAACCCACGAACTGTGAGATCATGACCTGAGCCAAAGTCAGACGCTTAACGGACTGATCCATCCAGGTGCCCCAATATCTGACTCTTGATATTGGCTCAGGTGGTTATCTCAGAGTCATGAGACTGAGCTTTGAGTTGGGTATTCTGTCTCCCTTTCTCTGCCCCTTCCCTGCTTGAGCATGCTCTCTCCCAAAATAAATAAATAAACTCAAAAAAATAAAGAAGAAAAAAGGACATAAACCTCACACCTGGGACAGCATGTGAACAACAGATGGTCATCTAAATAAATATCTTGATTTCTTGCTTTTTATAATTTCATGTTCTATTTTCATAGATTCACAGCTAGCTGAGTAAATGAAGTTATTATATTTTTTAGACACTTAGAAATAAATGTCTACAATCTCTATTCTTGTCTCCATTAAATTTTTTAAAAAATATTTTTATTTTGTATTTATTTTTTTGAGTAATCTCTACTTAACCCCAACACGGGGCTCAAACTCCCCATCCCAAGATCAAGAATCGCATGCTCCACCAACTCACTGCCAGGCGCCCCTTCTGGTCTCTGTTCGTTGGACATCCATGTGGCATTTTGAGCCCTGCCCCAGATGCATACACACACACACACACACACACACACACACAACACATATATACATTTTTTAAATGTTTTCTTAAAAAAATTTTTTTTAATGTTTTATTTATTTTTAAGACAGAGACAGAGCATGAGTGGGGATGGGGCAGAGACAGAGGGAGACACAGAATCTGAAGCAGGCTCCAGGCTCTGAGCTGTCAGCACAGAACCTGACGCGGGGCTCGAACTCACCAACTGTGAGATCAAGACCTGAGCTGAGGTCGTTCACTCAACCGACTGAACCACCCAGGCACCCCAAAATGTTTTCTTTTTTCTTTCTTTATTTATAATATGAAATTTATTGTCAAATTGGTTTCCATACAACACCCAGTGCTCATCCCAACAGGTAATGTTTTCTTTTTTAGAGAGCGCAAGCAGGGCAAGAGCAGGGAGAGGGGGACAGACCACCTGAAGCAGGCTCTGTTCTGACAGTAGCAAACCTGATGGGCTTGAACTCACAAATCAGGAGATCACGACCTGAGCCAAAGTCAGACCCTCAACCGACTGAGCCCCTCAGGTGATTCATTACATAAAATATAATTATTTTGTGTGTGTGTATATATATATATATATATATATACACACATATATATACACACACACACATACACACACATAAATTTAAGTGGATATATGCCATCTTGTAACCTGTCATCTCCTAACATACTTTTAACATCTTTCTATATAGTATTAACTTACAAAATTATCTTAAATGGCTGCATAGCTTTTAGATGTACTGCAAAATAACCCATTTCCTGATGTTGGGCATTTTGGTTAGTTCTACTTTACTATATTATAAACAACCTTAGGAGGAACAGTAACAACTTTGAGGCTCCTGTAGTTTACTTAATTCTTTACAAAGATTTCAGTAGAATATGGCGGTGTCCCTTCTTCCACAAAATGGAAATATCTGGACATCATCTTTACCGACAAAAGTCCTTTTTTTGATGGGCAAAAGGGCTACCTCATCGTGTTCTGTGCGCGTTCTTGGCTAGCTGACAGTCAGTGAAAACGAGGGAGGGGAGGTTCCTCCCTAGCAAGCGGAGCGCCGCCACCTCCCACGGTCTGACCTCCGTCAAGGTGACAGTGAAAGAGCAACCGGCAGGCCCCACCCCCCACACGTAGCGCGTGCGTGGGCGCGCGCATGAGCGGACGTGCGAATGCAGAGGGCGGCTGCGCGGCCGGCGCGACGCCTGGCGAAGGTATCAGCGGCGTGCTAGCGTTGTCCTTCCGCCTCTCCACCGGCAGATCGGGTGGGGGTTGGATCGGGAAAGGGGAGTCTGATGATCTGCGCCTGACTTCTCTTCCTCTAGCCATGCTTTCTTAGTGTGTGTGGTGGTGCTTGAGAGGCAGGGGGTGGGGGGAGAGCGGGAGAGGGGAGAGGGAGGGAGGGAGGGGGCGGGGAGGGAGGAGTTGGCCACGCCCCTCACTTCCCGTCTCCTGATTAAAAACCCTAATTATCTCCACGTTTTGAAGATCAGTAAAGTTCACTTACCCGTAGCTCAGAGAATAGGCCTTGCAGTGGTTTTTTTTTGTGCCACTGATGCTAGAAATACTTAGAATAAGGCCTCGATAATCCTGAAAAAGGCTCCTTTATGCAGCCCCTAAAGGGCTGGGAATGCCTTTGTAATTTACCTAGTGTAATTCTATTTTGGTGAATTGAGTCATCATTTCACCTCTTCATCTTGGAATGTGAGGGTACTTACAACCAAAAAAGGGAACTCCAAATGGTTCGTTTAATAAGTATAAATTAAAATGATGTTAACGTTATTTTCTCTGTGTTAACAGCTCACACCCAGCACCTGAAAACGTTTCTGCTATTGTTTCCTAGGCCTATAAGCTATTTAAACAACAGTGGTTAACTCCTGGGCGTGTTGTGATGTACAGGAATGTGTTTATGATCATCTGAATCTCAACCATGTTGTCAAATTGCTTGCAAAATTTCTTAAAAATTACAAGCCCTCATCTATATTCAAGGTTATGCCAGCAATTAATAGGAAATAAAAGGAGGTTTTTTGGAACTGTGCCAACATCCAGAATTCGTAGGCGGGTTGTCATTACAGGCATTGGTTTAGTGACTCCTCTTGGTGTTGGAACGCAGCTGGTATGGGATCGTCTTATCCGGGGAGAGAGTGGAATTGTTTCACTGGTCGGTGAAGAATATAAGAGTATCCCTTGCAGTGTTGCTGCTTTAGTGCCAAGAGGTTGTGCGGACGGTCAGTTCAACGAACAAAACTTTGTATCCAGGTCAGATATCAAGTCCATGTCTTCTCCCACCATTATGGCCATTGGGGCTGCAGAGTTAGCCATGAAAGATTCTGACTGGCGTCCTCAATCAGAAGCCGATCGAGTGGCTACTGGCGTTGCAATTGGCATGGGAATGGTTCCTCTCGAAGTTGTTTCTGAAACTGCTTTGATGTTTCAGACAAAAGGTTACAGTAAGGTCAGCCCATTCTTTGTCCCGAAAATTCTGGTCAATATGGCAGCAGGGCAGGTCAGCATTCGATATAAACTCAAGGGCCCCAATCATGCAGTGTCTACAGCCTGTACCACAGGAGCTCATGCCGTGGGAGACTCTTTTAGATTTATAGCCCATGGTGATGCTGATGTGATGGTGGCTGGAGGTGCAGATTCTTGCATTAGCCCTTTATCTCTTGCTGGGTTTTCCAGAGCCCGTGCTCTGAGCACAAACTCTGATCCTAAGCTGGCCTGTCGGCCGTTTCACCCCAAGAGAGATGGTTTTGTAATGGGAGAAGGTGCAGCTGTGATGGTACTGGAGGAACATGATCATGCTGTTCAACGAGGGGCCCGGATCTATGCAGAAGTTTTGGGCTATGGCCTCTCAGGTGATGCCGGTCACATAACTGCACCTGATCCCGAAGGAGAAGGCGCCTTAAGGTAAAGACTTGCTGTTTTATTTAAAATATTTCTTCACATAAGACATCTTAATTGGAATCTCAAATTAGGGGAAATTGTAGTATCTGCCTCTGGTACACAGTATCTTTGGTGTTTTTCCGTTTTAAAAAGGTTTTGAATTCTTTGCTTCAACACGTTTGAAATATTTGAAAGCTTTTAGCCATCCTTCATAAAAATTGGATTTTAGTTAAGGCCAGTAAAGTTTTGAGAAAGGCCATGTGTGTCTTTGCCAACTTTTCATACTTTCAATTGTGCTTAGCAACTGTCAGAGTGCTCTCTCCCACAGTCCTCCTCTTTGGCCCTTCATCAGACTCAGTAAAGTCAAACCTTTCTTCTAGTTGTGTCTGGTCTCTGCACCATTTCAACAGGGTTCTACTATTACTAAATCAGGACTTCCTAACTTGTAACTATCCAGGGATATTAAAATGGAGATTCGGATTCTAGGTCTGGGGTGGTGGTTGAGATTCTGCATTTCTAACAATCTCCCATGATGCCGATGCTGACGCTGCTGGTCTGAGGATGACACTTTGAAAAACAAGTCGATATTGCATAAGAGATAATTAAGTTAAAAAAAAATCCCTGTTAATGTGTTAGCTAATAGGTTAGCCTGCTTAGATCATAATTTTTTTTTTTATGTTTATTTTTGACAGAGCACGAGCAGGGAAGGGGCAGAGAGAGAGAGAGAGGAAGGGAGACACAGAATCCAAAGCAGGCTCCAGGCTCTGAGCTGTCAGCACAGAGCCCGATATGGGGCCCAAACTCACAAACTGCGAGATCATGACCTGAGCTGAAGTTGGACGCTTAACCGACTGACCCACTCAGGCGCCCCGATTATATTATGTTTTAACCAGTCAAATTGACCAGGGGTTGGCAAACCTTTTCTGTAAAGGGACAAAGAGTATTTTCAGCTTTGTGGACCATAGGGTCTCTGTCACAATTACTCAATTCTGTCTTCTCTTGTGAAAGCAGCCATAGACAATACATAAATGAATGGGCGTGATCTAGTGAAACTGGAGTTTACCCTTGAACAAGGGGTCACTGACCCCCATGCAGTCAAAAATTTTATGTATAACTTTTGACTCCTCCAAAACTTAATAGCCTACTGTTGACACAAAAGCCTTACTGGTAACATAAACAGTCAATGAGCACATATTTTATATACATATTATGTACTGTATTCTCACATGGTAAGCTAGAGACAAGAAAATGTTAAGAAAATCATAAAGAAGAGAAAATACATTTACAGAATAGTTACGTAAAAAATCCGCAAGTGGACCCACCCATATTATTTAAGGGTCAACTGTATTTGTAAAAGCAGGTATCTGGCTAGAGCCATAGTTTACTGACCCACTGAATTATCCTTTTGAGTTTCAGTAAGTAGTTGCTGGTGCTAGAAATGTCAAACATAGTAGCCAGCTAGATGCAGAAATAGTTGTATTTAGGTGAAAGTTCAAATTACATTCTAAGCTGCCTCTTAAGGAAATATATGCAACCCAGAGATCAGGATCTAAAAAAGAGGGTGTTGACATTCCTGAGATTTTCAAAGATTCTTCGAGAGAAAAGTTTTATTTTCGTATTTGTTTGTTTTGGCTTGGCTTTTTTTTTTTATTTAAAAAAAAATTTTTTTTTTTAACGTTTATTTATTTTTGAGACAGAGAGAGACAGAGCATGAACGGGGGAGGGGCAGAAGAGAGGGAGAGACAGAATTGGAAACAGGCTCCAGGCTCTGAGCCATCAGCCAGAGCCTGACGCGGGGCTCGAACTCACGGACCGCGAGATCGTGACCTGATCCGAAGTCGGACGCTTAACCGACTGAGCCACCCAGGCGCCCCTGTTTTGGCTTGGCTTTATACTTGCTCACTTACTTAGAATTCTTATAGCCTAAATAGAATTTTGAAAGGTTATTTGTTAAAAATGTTTATTTATTTTGAGAGAGAGAGTGTGAGTGGGGTAGGGGCAGAGAGTGAGAGAATCCCAACTAGAGCCTGACGCAGGCCTGTGAGATAATGACCCAAGCTGAAATCGAGTCGGACGCTCAACTGGCTGAGCCACCCAGGTGCCCCTTGAAAGGTTATTTGAAGCACCAAAGTATTGGTACAGACGTTTTTAGATTATTGGGAAATATGCCAAGTTTTACATTTAAATATGAGAAGAAAATTAAAACATGGTTATAAAATTTTTCTCCCTATTTGGAATCACTACACACACACACACACACATCCCACTGATGAAAGATTCCTAGGGTGGCTCAGTCAGTTGGGTGGTTGGGCATCTGCCTTTGGCTCAGGTCATGATCTCACAGTTGGCGAGTATGAGCCCCGCCTCGAGCTCTGTGCTGTCAGCGCAGAGCCTGCTTTGGTTCATCTGTCCCCTTGTCTCTCCCCCTCTCCTGGTCCTGCTTGCTGTTCCTCTTAAAGAATAAACATTAAAAAGAAAGAAAGAAAGAGAGAAAGATTGCTAGAAGAAAAACTATTCTAGGCTGAGTCAATGTGGTTTTTCTCCCAGGGAAAGATATCAATCCAAATAAATGGAAATATATTTTATTAGAGGTTTTAAAACCCATAGGCTTGTGTATTTATCTCATGGTGTTGAATTAGTCCAGGGTACTAGGCAGGTGGCATGCTAATGCATATGGTAATCCAAGTTGGAGTTTTGTTATTAGAGCAAAAGATTCTTTTTATCCTGTATATACGTGTATTTCTTTCTCATAGGCCATATAATGACTCGTGTGTTAAAATTAGACTTAGTTCTGATCATTTTTTCCCCTATTTTATTAGATGTATGGCTGCAGCTGTAAAAGATGCAAGTGTACAACCTGAAGACATATCCTATGTCAATGCACATGCTACTTCCACACCATTGGGAGATGCTGCTGAAAACAAAGCTATCAAACATCTTTTCAAAGACCATACCCGTGCCCTTGCGGTTTCTTCAACTAAGGGAGCCACGGGACATCTGTTGGGAGCTGCAGGGGCAGTTGAGGCAGCTTTTACTGCTCTGGCTTGTTATTATCAAAAACTACCACCTACTTTAAACCTGGATTGTACAGAACCAGAATTTGATCTCAATTACGTTCCACTAAAGGCACAAGAATGGAAAATTGAGAAAAGACGTATTGGACTCACCAATTCCTTTGGTTTTGGTGGTACTAATGCAACACTTTGTATTGCTGCCATGTAGGGCAAATCTTTTTTTTTTTTTCTTTTTTAGGGGCAAATCATTTGTAATTAAACATTGATTTTTAAAAATGTTATAAACTATCTTAAGTGAAGAAATAAAATGTCTATAGAAATGTATCAATATTTATCTCTATATATCTATATAGATATATATATTAATGCCCAGATAACCTTTATCTGTGTCAGGATTTTTCACCCCTGGCACTACTGATATCTTGGGCAGGATAATTCTTTGTTGGGGGAAGGGGAGGTGTCCTATATATTATCGGATGCTTTGCAGCATCCTTGTCTTGACCCACAAGATTCCAGTAGCACCCTCTTCTCTAGTTGTGACAACCAAAAATGTCTCTAGACCTTGCCAGGTGTTTTCTGGGTGGCAAAATAGTCCCCGTGTGAGAAACACTGATCTATATTTTCCTCATACTCTTGGTCAAACAACTCTTTGATATTTCACCTGCTCTTGTCCCTTCCACAAACATTTGGTCAGTAGCTGCTCTGTGCTAGGCAAGGTTGTTGCACTGTACCACCCCAGGCTTACCATTCCCATACAACATAAGGAGAAGGAATGTGCATATAACTGGGAGTTTGCATCATTGAGCAACATTCTTTTTTTTTTTTTTTTTTTTAATGTTTGTTTATTTTTGAGAGAGAGAGACAGAGTGTGAGCAGGGGAGGGACAGAGAGAGAGGGAGACACAGAATCGGAAGCAGGCTCCAGGCTCCGAGCTGTCAGCGCAGAGCCGGACGCAGGGCTCGAACTCACAGACTGTGAGGTCATGACCTGAGCTGAAGTCGGACGCTTAACCGACTGAGCCACTCAGGCGCCCCTGAGCAACACTCTTTGAATAAAGCAGTCATCCAACGATGAGCTGTTTACCCCTTCTACCTTTGTTTTTTTTTAACCTTTATTTATTATTGAGAGACAGACACAGAGCGTGAGCAGGGAAGGGGAAGAGAGAGGGGAGACACAGAACCCGAAGCAGGCTCCAGGCTCTGAGCTGTCAGCACAGAGCCCGACGCAGGGCTCGAACTCATGAACTGTGAGATCATGCTCTGAGCCGAAGTCGGTCGCCCAACCAACTAAGCCACTCAGGTGTCCCCCCACTCTCTCTTTTCTTCATACTATCTATACAGAGATAAAATTAGTGAAATTTCCCTAAACTCCCAAGTCATGAGTTCTCTGAGAGGAGGAGGTAAAATTGGTTTGGTGTTTCTTATTCTTCTACTTATGGTGGCACCTAGTGATTCATGGAGATAAAGGTCCTCGGGAAGTGGGGCAGCTCAGGGCATTAACCAGCTCAATAACTCCCTTTATTGGGTTTTTCCCCCTTCCCTCTCCTCCCTCCCTGATTTTTAATCCTACTCCCAGGAATCACCTCCCAAACTAACTACCTTGTGTTAGGCTCTGCTTTGTGGGGCACTCAAACTAAGACAAGAAGTATCTGTTGCAATGGGGGTTTATGTAGCAAAGGGATAGAGTGAATAAGGGGATAAATGGAATGTGTATATTTCTGCAGGAGTGAATAGTGTTCCACACATTTTAACAGACTGAATATATTGCCTACCCATAGACCTTCGCTATAGCACTTTATCCCCTATGTGCCTAGGGCTGCAGCCCTGTTCATTCAGCTATACTCAGTTTTGTCATTGGCACATATTAATTTATTCAACTGAAATTTGTTGGGTTCTAACTATGGACCTGGTTTTGTACTGGCCACCAATGATAAAGGGATGTGTCAGGGAAGGTTTCCTAAAAGAAGCTGAGCCCATAACGGCGAATAGGTCTCAGCTAGGTTAAGGGGAAGATAGGGAAGGCAGAACAGTATTTCAGCCAGGAGGGATAGCGTGAAAAGGTTAGAAATGTTCGAACATTTGTACTGAACACAAATACATAATGGCCTCAGATAGGGGGTGCGGGGAGTAGGAGATAAAGCCAGAAAGTCTGGTGGAAGACAGGTCACAAAGAACCTTACAAGTTTTGTTAAGGATATAAAAGTATGGGAAGTCATTCAAGGTAAGGGTCTGATGGTTTTGTAAGGGGTCAAGCTGAACTACATACATTTCCTAGAATTCTCTCTACTGTATGTTTTTGGTTAGTGCTGGCCATAAGACATTTCTTGTGGGAGATTTGGAGTGGGGAAGTGAAGCAGCCTCCTTTTTATAGCAGATACATGTTGTGGCTTTGCTGGCTCACCTTGATGAGAAGGCAGTGGCTGAGCCTTGCAACTGCTTCCCCTTCTGTCGGATCTTCCTTCAGCTTCCTTGACTTCTCGGCCAGGTGTGTGTCTAACTCCATGGTAATGAAGGGCCCCGGCTTTGCCCCATACCACCAAGGTCACAGGCAGCAAGGTCTGAGAGGTTTCAGTTCATTCTTGTGGTTGTGAGTTCTAGCTTGTTATTGAAGGGTTACATCCATTTTCCCTTTCCAACTGGCTGCCCTGTGGACTTCAGATTCCAGCAACAGAAGATTAACAGGTGAACATCCAGTTCTCATAATTGTGTAAGGTCAAAATTCTATAACAAATATCTACGTCTGCATACCTACATCTATTTTAGTGGTTCTCTTTCTCTGAGCCCTGACTGATACATGTGAAGAAAAATGGGAGTTACTGGGAGTAACCTAATCACTCTTTTGGAAACATCACTCGGGCTTTAGAGTGAAGAACAGATTGGAGGGAAGCTTGATTCCTAAAAGAAAATCCAGTCAGAAGGGTATTACAAAACCCAGGTAAGAAAAGATGGTGGCCTGGATGAGGAATCTTATTCCAAGATTATTCCACAGTTGAATATCGTGTTTTGTTTTTTAAAATCAACTAAGGCATCATTTATATATAATAAAATGCACCTAGTTTAAGTGTACAGTTAAATAAGCTTTGACAAAGATGTACACACAACTCATGAACTGCCACAATCAAAATACGGAACATTTACGTGACCACAAAAATTCTCTCATTACCCTTGGCAGTCAACTCCCCACCCAGCCACCCCCCCCCCCCCCCTCCAACCACTGAAGAGCTTTCTGTTACTATAGATAAGGTCTGCCTTTTCTAGAATTTTATATATATGGAATCATACAGAGTATACTTTTAGTATCTGGCTTCTTTCACTCAGTGTTTTTGAGCTTTTTCAATGTTATTGAGTATATCAATAATCCATTCCATCTATTGCTGACTTTTCAAAATTCTTTAGTCAATATAGATACCCTTCATTTTTCCTGTCCCTAATCCCCACTTAACTTGTTATAACATTTTACTTTATCTCACTATTATTTAAAAAAAAATTTTTTTTAACATTTATTTATTTTTGAGACAGAGAGAGACAGAGCATGAACAGGGGAGGGTCAGAGAGAGGGAGACATAGAATCTGAAACAGGCTCCAGGCTCTGAACTGTCAGCACAGAGCCCGACGCGGGGCTCGAACTCACGGACCACGAGATCATGACCTGAGCCAAAGTCGGCCACTTAACTGACTGAGCCACCCAGGCGCCCCTCTCACTATTATTTTTAAGTGAATATGTATTGCCTTTTGAACAAAAGACATGTTTTTAAAAATATACTGGAACTGTGAGAGCTTTTAAAGCAAAGAATCCTTCCTCTGAAAATCACAAGTGTATAAGGATGTAACAAAGGATATATATACAGATAGCATATATATATATATATATATATGTATGTATATGTGTGTGTGTATGTATATATCTATCTATATATATACTCCTATTACTGAGAATACTACAAATGTCTAGAAATTTGAGAATTACTTCCTATGGTCTAGTGCCAAGTGTATATAACTATTTTTAGACCCAATTATCCTCTCCCCTCTATCCCACCAGAGTTTTTACAGTTAAAGAAAAAGGTAGAGGAACTTAAGATAATAAAAATAATAACAGTTAGCTTTTATGTTAATTCAGGTCCCCTGAGAAACAGACACTGAGACAGGATTTTCTGTTCAAGAAATTCATTGGGGGAAAGGCCCGTGAAGGACAGAGAAAGAAAGCTGGAGAAAGCAGAGAGTATCTTGCGACTCAGCCGAGAGTTCCCTCCGTAAGGAATGAAAGAGGGGATTGGTAGAAGGGTCTCAGACTGAAGTACCATTCTAAGAAAGCTTTGGCCAGGCTAATGAAGAGTTGCTGATTAAAATCTCTTGTTAAAGGAGTTCCACAATTCTCAGAACAGGCCTTCATTAGTACCCATACCATGCTTGGTGAGTGGCTGGGAGCTGCCTGGGCACAGCAGGAGATCTGAGCTGTATCCTTTAAAAAATGTTTATTAGTTTATTTTTGAGAGAGAGAGCGTGCATGAGCAGGGGAGGGCAGAGAAAGAGGGAGAGAGAGAATCTTAAGCACGTTCTGTGCTGTCAGCAGAGCCTGACGAGGGGCTTGATCCCATGGACTGCAAGATCATGACCTGAGCCCAAATCAAGAATCCGACACCTGACCAGCTGAGCCAACCAGAGGCCCTTGAGCTGTATTTTTAATGGTCAGCAACCTCTACTTCTTACACCAAAGAGATCAACTTCTTCAAGTTCAGGGGGAGGCTCCTCCATGGTTCCTGTGGCCTCTCTTTCTGAGGGAAACCTTTGAAGAGGAAGGTTAGTGGGACAAACAGTAGCTCCTAGTGCTGTGGTAGGTTTCAGGTCCTCATCCTCTCCCTAATCCATTATTCATTCCAAATCCACCCCCCCCCCCCCCCCCACACACATACACACTCAGCTGTTATCTTGGCAGGCCTTGCTGGCTCCCCTGGTGCTGTGACTCAAACTTTCACTCCTGACAGCCTGCGGCCTTGGCAATCATACCACACCTTTTTTTCAGACAGCATTTGCTGTTTGTGTCTAGAACACTGGAATCAGGAGGCAAGGAAACACGGGAAGGTGCCCAAGTACACCTCCTAGATTCGACACATATTCTCCCTGTCTTCATCGTAAAGCAGCACCACCTTCTTCAGCTGATTAGGATCAAATACCACAGCCAGTGTGTTGACTTTCTGGGCCCTGGGCACAATGAGTCCAAAGTGTCCTAGTGGTAAGTACACTTTGTCGTTCAATGAGACACTTTCTGTGTTTCCTGGTAAGAGTCTGTATACCCTGTAGAGACCAGAATTTTTAGCACTGAGGAGCTCAGAGTTGCAAGGATGGGAGGCACAAAATTCCCCATTGTGCCTGGGTCATTGGGAACGATGGTAAGCGGGGCTGCTCCCGTTCCCTCTCCACACACAAAGGTTGTGTTCTCTTTGCTGGGGACTGAGCCCCACATAGAAGTATAGAAGTCTTTCATGTAGGAATATACTGCATCCTGGGGATGGCACCACATTCACGATATTGCCTCTGAGTTGCTGATTCAGGTGTGCCTTTAGAGGGCTGTTCCAGCATTCTCTGAGGCTGGCTGCTTCAGGATGGTATAACATGTAATATAACTCAGGGAGCCCATGCCCATGTCACGGCCTGACTCCCATGGTCAATCTCCTGTGCTGTGCAAGAACGCCCTCTGCTTAGTATTGGAGGAGGTCATCACGAGGACAGGTGTGTCACAGAAATAACCAAATTTCCATGTTGATTACACTGTAATGAATCTTATCATATCTTTTTGAGTCTTTTCTCCTTTACAGAATGTTATTGTTTTTACTCTGATGCCTTTGTGAAGGTGTTCATGCAGACAAGGAGATTCATGGAAAAGACGGACAAATACAGGTTTCTGATAACTAAAGTCATACTACTGAACTAAGAATTTACAGAACTCTAATGGAAAAACTGATGAGGATGACTGTAATTTTTATGACTTTTTATTGGAAACATTATAGGTTTTTTTTTTATGTTTTGATTTTCCAGATTTCAGGAAACCTTTTCTGTTTCTTTTTTCTTGAGCTATCAGCAATTTGCCAACATATACCTTTATGAACAAAGATGAAACATTTATCTTTTCCTCCCTACCTGGTCCCTCCAGAATTTGGAAATCTTAGTGAATATTCTTATTTTCATGTCCACATAGTTACTTGCATAAGTTCAATAAGAATCTGTTCTCTTCGTAACAGGCAAGAACTACGGCAAACCAGTAAGCTCAGAGCAATTTGTCTGGTGATCACTCAGAGCCCTGGCCATTAACCCTTTGTACTGATAGCTGGACAATTCTAGAGGGGGATTAATGTCATGGGTTGAATCTGTGGGAGGCTGAGAGGTAGCTGATCATGCATAAGCCCTTGTGACGTGGGGATATACGGAAAGACATTTGGGTTCAGCCTGAGACATTCCTCACTATCTTCCGCATCCCAGCTCATAAGGCACTGACACCTCCTGGCAATGAGGAGGTTGAGGCCATCACTCTGTACAAGCCCTAGTACTGACCCTTCAGTAGATGTCACTTACTGCCTATCCAGGTGGGATGGCATATTGCCAACGATGCCAAATTGCCCTTGAAATACAGTGATTAATGCAATAACATGTCTTATATGTGCTAAACAATGCCCAAGGCAACTGCCAAAGGACCCTGGGGCCATTCACTGGAGTTCCCAACCAATGAGGGATTGGCAAGTTGATTATGTTGGCCCCCTCCCGCCAAATGAGAATCCTAAATATGTCTCAGTTTGTGTAGACACGATGTCTGGACTAACCAAGCTGTCCTCTGTCACTGCACAAACCACACTCCCACCATTAGGGGATTAGAGAAACTGAGTACCAGGTAGATACCTTCATCAAATAAACAGTGATCAGGGGTCACATGTCAAATGCCATGATGTACAAACCTGGGCAAAAGAGCATGACATTGAATGGAGGTTCCACCTTTCCTATAACCTGCAAGCAATAGATTAAATTACTAACGGGTAAAACTAGCTTGCCTGGGTAGACTAAGGTACTACCCCACGTTTTAATACATTTGAATGACCAACCAGTAGCCCCTGTTGCTCCGTATGCCAGACTGGGGACCCTGCTGAGACACCCAACACCATAAAGGTATGGGAATTGTGGGAAACTAGCCCCCTCCCTCCCAGCTGTCACCGTGGATTTATCTGCTATGCTGCTGAGAACACCAAGCCCCATGATGCCTGGGAAAGGTGTTACCTACTGAATTTCCCACCGGAATGAATGAATAATTACTATGGAATTTCCCACTGGAATGGATGAATAATTACTATGCCCCCCCTGGGTGAGAAGGAACTATATAATCTCCACTGGGATCCACTTGTCTTGCTGCAGGCTGGGCCTTTGGAATGTACTATACCTGGAAAGAAGCATGAACCATTTTAAAAGCGGAGAAGGTAGAGGTTCTGGTCTGGCATGGCCCACCCCCAGTCCATCTCCTCATGTCTGACAGTGCTGCCTCCCCCAGGCAGCATGCATTACAACCAGGTCAAATTCCTAAAGCTGTCAACCTCACTCTCCTCTAGGCCAGATGGACACATTCTGTTTTCCACTGGTACAATCATTTGGCCATTGTCTTTGTTTCCACCATTGGCCTGGAGGATGTTATAGCTCACATACAAGGCCTTACTGAATTCATCTAAGGAGTCTTAAATGATGCCAACAAAGCCTGTCCTTATTGAACACTGAAATGTCTCTAATGAGAAAAACTATGGCTTTGAACGTTATTACCGCCTCCCAAGGAGGCACCTATGCCGTTAACCTAACAGAATGCCGTGTTCATAGGTGATGACGCTGCTAATACGTTAAGTAGAGTCACATGAAGATACCAGTGAATGTTCTGAAAAAATCTGACACCGTTCCTAGGTTGGTTAATAAACTGGTGGTTTGTATCATGGCATTCTTGGTGGAAAAAGTCATTCCTTATGTTAGGAATCATTATCTTAATTTGTGTTTTCTCTTGCATGTGCCTGTGTTGTTGCCGTACCTGCCTCCAATTTTGCCAGGTAGCTGTAAAGGAGTCACCTCCATCTCAGTGAAACTCCTCGCTCACTGCTGAGGGTAATTTGCAGAAGAGCCAGGGTGGGGGTGCGGGCACATAAGATGGTAAAGGCAGGTCAGGAGGGGTAGGTCATCCAGAGGACACAAACGCCAGTTGACCCTCGGGCTAGATCCTGGGCAATTTAGAAGCTCCCGACTCCCTCCCCTGTCCTTGGAATGTACATTTAGCCCTGTGTTTCTACAAGAGGAACCAGTTTCAAGGACACAGCCCCCGTGGGAGCAATGTGTTGTTGAGACTAGCTGGGCAGTTACACGGCTGAACCTCATTAAGGCCTCTGAATATACTTTAAAGATTCTGGCAGCGGATGTAAAGATCCACTGGTGCAGAGGTCCAGTGGAAACAAGCCTCGTAAAATCCCCTTGCTTGTTAAAGCAGCCACACCTACCAATCTGGAGTGGCCAGCCTATTTCTTGAGTCTTTCCTTGCCCTCCGGGTAAGGGGCTACGTCCAGGTATCACAGGGAAGCAACAAGTTGGTGAAGCAGCCCTCAGACGCGGTGTTGTATGGGGTGCCAGGCCTGCGGATGGGGTGTTCCATAAGCCTGCAGATAGTGGTGCTGGCTGACGCTCTCTGGGCAGGAAAGGCACGCCCACACCTGAAATAGGTATCTATACCTATGAGGATGAAACACAGATACTTCTGAGCTGCGTTGGACATTCAGCGGCAGCAGTACGGTAGTTCCCCCTCACCCGCAGTGTGGCGTTCCCCGCGGTTTCTATCACCCGCCGCAACCATCTCTGGAAGCTGGTGATCCTTGCGAAGGATCCTCCGAGAGTCGGTAGGAGCCCAGTGTTACGTCACAAGGCCCGCCCACCACGTTCGCCTTACATCATCACGTAGGCATTTTGCGTGTCCGGTCATCGCAGGAAGGGTGAGTGAGTACAGCGCCGTGAGGTGTTTTCAAAGAGCACGTTCACATACCTTTTATTACAGTATATTGTCGTATTGTTCCTTATTATTATTCTTAATCTCTCACTGCGCCTAATTTATAAATTAAGCTCTATTGTAGGTTTGTATGTATAGGAAAATACGTAGTATATACAGAGTTAGGGGGCTCATGTGTGGCCCAGCAGGTTAAACTTCCCGCTCTTGATGTTGGCTTAGGTCATGATCCCAGGGTGGTGGGGTCGAGCCCTTCATCGTGCTCTCCGCCCACAGCGTGGAGCCTGTTTGGGATTCTCTCTCCCTTTCTCTCCTCGCACGCATTTTCTCTCTCTCTCTCTCGAAGTAAATAAACTAAAAAAGGAAGTATATATAGAATTGGTACTATCCTTGGTTTCAGCCATCCTCTGGGGTCTTGGAATGTATCCCCTTGGATAAGGGGGCAATGCTGTAGCTAAACTTACTTAGTAAATGTAGGCAGCAGTAGCTAGATCCATCTTGGTAAGTGGGAGTCCATATTGTTGGGCCCATATGCAGCCTCCATTTCTGCCACTGTGACTGCTTCATTCATGGGTCTTTCATGCAAGTTCTGAGGTGGCCAATGACAAGACCGATCTCAGCTGGCAGAGTCCTTTTGTCTACTTGGTTGTTCAGTTCCTCTACAGTGGCGGATGCTTTCTGGTGGGTTTAAATATGTGATACGAAAGTCTTTAGTCTTCAACTAAGTGTCCGTATGTCCACCTGCCTGACTCTGCCCCAGATATTCTTTTTTTTTAAATTTTTTAAATATTTATTTATTTTTGACAGAGAGAGAGAGAGAGAGAGAGAGAGAGAGAGAGAGAATGAGCAGGGGAGAGGCAGGAGAGAGGGGGACACAGAATCTGAAGCAGGGTCCATGCTTTGAACTGTCAGCACAGAGCCCGATGCGGGACTCAAACTCACGAACCGTGAGATCATGACCTGAGCCCAAGTCGGCCACTTAACCGACTGAGCCACCCAGGTGACCCCCCCCCCCAGATATTCTTATCTCTTATCTTTCTTATTCTTTCCAGACTCCTGACTAAAGTCCAGACCTTTGTCTACTCTCTAAGAATCTTTGTATGTTCTCACTTCTTGGGCCTCTTTTGTACAAAAAGTGGATGGCCAGTTGCATTGTTTGCAGCTCTGCCTATTAGAAAGACTTCCCCTCACCAATATCTCTCAAGTCTACTCCTCATTAAAAGATGAAGTGAGATATACTAAAAATTTTCAGTTTGTCTGAAAATTTACTGATTTGGATTGGCCAGTACTAAACCAGAAATGGTTAGGAGCATTCCACCAAGAGCTCAGGGAGAGACTTCGTAGAGAAAAGGCAGAAGCAGAGTAAGGAAATTATTGATTGGCTGTAGTTTAAATCCTAGTTGGCTGTCTGTGTTTGGTTGTCCTTAGGTTTCTATTTAATAACCTTGAGGCATAGTCAACCTTAGATTTTGGTTTGTTTACATCAGCTGCCATGATATTGGAGTCACCTCAGTCTAATATCCTTTTCATTTAATTAATTTAACAAGGTAATTGTGACTTTAATGCAGCCATCATCCATTTCAACCTGAACTACTACAAGAGATACTTAGGAGACAGAATCCACAGGATCTGGTAAATGGTTCCCTCCAGATTCTTTGCTTCTGCCTTAATCTTCTGTATTCTCTCTTCCCTCCCAGAATACAAATTTCACTAGAGTAGGAATTTTTGCTGCTTATTTTATTGCTAGAGTTCCTGGTGCCTAGAAGAGTACCTGGCACAAAGTAGGTCCTCAGTAAACGCCGAGTGAACGAATGAGTGAATCTCAGAAAATTGCTCTACCAATCACCTGGCTGCTCAGGCCATGAGACTAGTAAGTGTCATCCTTGGTTCCACCCCTTTTGCTTTCCCATATCAGTCCTTCAGCAATTCCAGCTGATTATATCCCCCAAATATACCCCGAGTAGTCACTGCTTTTCACTACCGTCACCTCTCCCCCGAACTAGTTAGTACAAGAGCCAACTTTTTGGTCTTCCTGCTTCTGCTCTCCAATGCTTTCCGAACACCATTCACTCTTGTCAAAGCTGCCAAATTGATCTTTATATGATATAGATTAGATCATGTCATTTCTCTGCTGAGAAGCTTCCCATGGCTTCCTACTGGATGTAGGATGCCGTTCAAACACCTTACTGAGGCGTGTGAGTCACTACATGGTCTGGCCCTGACCTCCGTCTCCAATCTCATCTCATACTACTCGCATTCAAGCCACATTGGTGTTCTTTTTCTTCCTCAAATGCACAAAGCTCACTTCCGCCTTTATGCTTACTCTTCCCTTGTCCTGGAATATTATTTTTTATTTTGTGCAAATTGCCTTCCTCTTGTTATTCAGGTTTCAGTGCAAATACCTCTTCTTGGGAGAGGTCTTCCCTAGCCACCCAGTCGAAAGTAGCCCCCTTAATCCGCCTCCATCCCAGAGCCTGGTTGTGGTGGTGGTGTTGTTTCAAATCTCTTGTCGCCACCAGAAATGATCTCCTTTTTTAAATTTTTTTTTTTTTTAACGTTTTATTTCTTTTTGAGACAGAGAGAGACAGAGCATGAACAAGGGAGGGTCAGCGAGAAGGAGACACAGAATCCGAAACAGGCTCCAGGCTCTGAGCTGTCAGCACAGAGCCCGACGCAGGGCTTGAACTCATGGACTGCGAGATCATGACCTGAGCCAAAGTCGGCCGCCCAACAGACTGAGCCACCCAGGCGCCCCAGAAATGATCTCCTTTTAATGATATATTTTCTGGGCTTTTAACAAATCTGTTAGGGTATAAGCTTTCTGGAAAAAGAAATCTCACCAATATTTGGAACAAAAATTTGATCTCTCCCACCCCTGCCCAAAAAAAAAAAAAAAAGTTGTATTCCCAGAATACAGCAAACTGTATGGGACACACAGATGTCACACATACGTGTGCACACACAAACACGCCCACCAACACAAACAGAAACATTTTAGTGCCAACAGTGACTAAAAATTTCTCTGTTTTAGGAAGGTAGTAAGGAAGAGCCATGCAGGCTTAGTCTTAGAAAACCAAAAGAGTTGTTATTAAAGTAAGAGATGCCCATTAAGGGTAAGTACGGGGATGGACCTCATAGCTATAATTAATTAAAACCGTCAGGTTTTTTCTCTGGTTAGTTGCTTGAGACTCAGCTTTGATGTTTGGGATCAAATAGAAAGGGTCATGGTTATCTTGGTAGTTTCTTTAGGATTGCTTACAAGAAATGCTATCTTGAACTGTAAGAGACCAAATAAATGTGTTGTCTTGAACAAAAATGCCTTTAACTCAGGGTTCAGCCAATTCTTTCTGTAAAGGGCTGGATAGCAAATCAGCCCTTTTTGGTTTTGTGGGTTATATGGTCTCAGTTACAACTTCTCAGCTTTCCCCTTATAGTTCAAAGGCAGCCATAGACAATGCATAAAAGAGTGGGTGTGGCAGGATTTGACAGAGAGAGGGGGCAGATTTGGCCAATGGGAAGTATTTTTACAGCTCCTGCTCTAACTCTTCAAGGAAGCACATTCTCTGAAATGTTTAGCCAGCTACTCTTTCTGCATCAGTGAAGTATCCAGACATTTTGCAGTGTAACCATAGAAAACTGGATTTCAGTACACCTGCTGATGCTTATATGCCAGGTGTTGTTTCAGGTGACTTTTTAAATGTCTTCTCATGTACTCCTCGTAAGAATGATGTAATTTTGGTAATATTGTTGTCCTCATTTTATGGATAAGGAATTTGAAATTCAGTGAAGTTAAAAAGCTGGTGCAAAGTCACACAAAGGGTGGCAAAGGAGGGGCTCATGAATATTTTCTGACCCCAAAGAGCAGCTTCTTAATCTCAAGAATACACCACTTACTCAAAGAGCAAGGGTTGAAGCCCTACTAAGGGAAATCATATAGAAAGGGGTAGAGATAACTCTTTTGGACCTGGTTTTGAGTTGGGAGAAGGTCCAATTCAAAGTTTAAAGAGTGGCTCCTTTTGTTTATTTGGAAAAGAACAAAGATAGGACCTGTTTGGTTTTTGCAGGTGTTGGCAGATTACATTAAAATGTTTAAAGTCTGATAACCAACCCCCAACTTGAAAATCAAAACGATCCTTCTCTAGGTGTGAATATTCTACTCTTTCTAGGTGTAATATTTGTATGTCTTTATTTAGAATTTTTAAATTCATCATAGTGTCTTAAGGGAAGGACCTATGAACTTATAGACAAAACCACTGATGGCATATTTTTCATATGCCACAGATGGTGTGTGATATATGCTTATTTTTAAAAATTAAAGCGGTGTGGAAGAATGTAAGTCAGCCCATTCTCCACACTCCTCACCACTGGCTAATAATATTTTATAACCTCAAAGTAACTGAAATATGTGTTGCCATTTTGGTGTGGCCTAACTTCAGCAAACAGCACATGAGAATTTTCCTTTCACTGCTTAATTCTACCCTAGCCAAGCTCCGTTAACGATGGCCCAGTGGTGAACAACCCACCTGAAGATCTTGCTTTCCAGAGTGGTGTTGTGAGCAGAATAGGAGATTTGGACTCAGTAGAACTAGATTTAAACCACTGTCCCGGGGCCTCAGTTTTCTCATCTGTGAATGGAATCAGTAATACTACCTGTGCAGCAGTGATTTTGAGCCTCAGGTTGGTGAATATACTAAGTGTAATCCTCTGTATAAAAAGGGCTATTAATTAAGAGACAGGTATTCCTTATTAAGGAATTCTCCATGCGCTTTGTTGCTACATCCAGAAAATTTGGTTGCTTTTGGATTTTATGATTATTCTTATATTTTAGATCTATATTTATTATGACTGTTATTATAGTGTCATCCTTGAGACCTGTTTTTAAATGGAGAAAAGCTTTGTCAAGGTAAAAAACACCACATCCAGACTTGAGGAATTTTCCCTAAAATAAGCGGTTTGAAGCATAGAAACGTTAACAAAGAAGCTTATGAAATTCCTTGTGAAGAGATGAAAGGTGGCCTCCCTTCACTGGCTCAGGCCCACCCCTTCCTAGCAGCAAGGGGGATTAGATGACCTCTCAAGGTTCCTTGTAGCCTGGGTTTTGTTTTTTGATGTCTATTTAAAGATTATGCTAATACTGCTGATGTGAAATCCTTTGTACACAGTGATAGTTGAAGGTACTGGCTCCTGACCTGAATCTATGCCTGCTTGGTTAAAATTGTATACTTGAGATTAACAGGTCTCAAATGCTCATGTTTTATACAAGCCATTGGGTCTTTTTTCTCCTCAAGAAGGTTTTTTCATTGTTGTGTTTTGGATGAAAGCAAGGGGGAAAGGGTTGATAAAAAATGCCTTCAGATACAGAAGGATTTAAATTATTTTAATAAGTAAGCTTAGTTATCATATTGCAGTTCAGAAAGATGAATGAATAATAATGTAGAATGCAAAGATCCAGGAGGTAATCCTCCCAGACTAGACATTACTGGAGCAGCATATTAACTAGAAAAGAGTCATTGTTAACAGAGAACAGAGGGGAGGATGGGCTGTGGAGCCAGCCTGCCTGGGTCAGATGCTGGTTCTGACCTTTTATGAGCTCTGTGACTTTGACGATTTAGTTCACCTTTTTGTATCTCATGCTCCTCATCTGTAAAATGGGGATAATAATGGTGCCTACTTCTTAAGGTTGTTGTGAGAATTAACTGAGTTAGTACATATAAAGTGGTTAGCACTGTTCTTGGAATATAATGTGTTCAATAATAGCGATTAATTCAAAATCTTAAGTAGTGTTGTGTTTTATTTTGCTTGCTTTTGTTTTGCTTTTTTTTTTTAATTTTATCATGGGAAATAGCAAACATTTAAAAATATGTAGAGAAGTATAATAACCCCCCATGTATTCATCAGTAGTTATCCATTGACGGGCAGTCTTGTTTTACCTAAATGCCCATTCACTTCCCCTCCTCCTACTTGATTATTTTGAAACAGATTTCATACATCATATTATTTCATTTATTAATATTCTGATATGTGTGTCTAACATAGTGGTAGCGAATGATAGCCCCTGTCTGTTTTACAAATAAAGTTTATTTTTGTAATAATTTTTTTAATGTTTATTATTTATTTTTGAGAGGGAGAGAGACAGAGTGTGAGTGGGGAATGGGCAGAGAGAGAGGGAGACACAGAATCTGAAGCAGGCTCCAGGTTCTGAGCTGTCAGCACAGAGCCGGCTGTGGGTCTCAAACCCACCAACAGTGAGATCATGACCTGAGCCCAAGTCGGATGCTTAACTGACCCCCAAGCCACCCAGGCACCCCTGTTTTACAAATAAAGTGTAATTGGAACACAGTGAAGGGGCCCAGAATATGCCATGGGGCATAAAAATTATTTTGAGTTGAAGTAATTTAAGAATAGGCTTTTCTTCTGTCAACTCCCTTATCTGCCTAAGAGCAGAGTCTCCCGAAAGAACCGTTGTCATAAATCCCCTCCCCAGGAATTTCAGGACTATGAAAGATTGGCTCTTATCACAAAAAAGTTGGAACCACATCTAAACAGACATTGTCACAAAGCTATCATGTCTGTTACCTATTTTCCTAAGGGCCCATTTATCTTTCCTAAATGTCATTTCGTTTCCCATAAGTGTCCTTTCCCCGCTTCTTTTCCCTTATTAAGGTGATACATAAGTCCCAAATTGTCACACCTCTTATATATGTAAAGTCTTATGTATGTACATGAGTAAAAATCTGTCTTTCCTAATCCACTTTTCAATCAGTTAACTTCACAGGCCCCCCAACAAGTGAATCTAAGAGGGTAGAGGAAAAGATTTTCTTCCTGAACAACAGTGATTGCCTACTTATTTACTTATTGTGGATGGTTGCTTTTGTACTATAATGGTAGTTGTTGACAGACTGTATGATCCACAAGCTTAAAATATGTACTATCTGACCCTTTATGGAAAATGTTTGTCAACTCCTACTCTAAAAGACAAAGATACTCTCTTTTTCTTTTAAAAACATAAACCATGATCCATTTTCACACCTTAAAGTATTAACAGTAAGGCGTTAATATTATCAAATATTGAATTGGTGGTAAAATTTCCCCAAATATCTCAAATTTTTTAAAATATGGATTTATTAAAAAAACAGGATCCAAATAAGGTCAACACATTTGGAAGATAAAGCCTTTTTTTTTTTTTTTAGTTTATTTATTTATTTGGAGAGAGGAAGAGAGCCTGAGTAGGGGAGGGGCAGAGAGAGAACCCAAAGCAGAGGCAGGGCTTGAACTCACAAACTGAGAGATCATGATCTGAGCTGAAATCAAGAGTTGGATGCTTAACCAACTGAGCTACCCAAGCGCCACTGGAAGATAAAGCTCTTAAGACGTTTTCAGTCTAAAGGAGGCAGTCCTTTTTCCTCTCTGTTCCCCTTGGAATTTACCTGTTAAAGAAATAGATCATTTGTCTTACAGAGTTTTATGCATTTGTATTTTGCTGTTCGCAAGTGGTATCATTTAACGTGTTTTTGTATCCTCTATATTGCCTAGAAACTAGTGGTTAGAACTGGAGACTTGACTTGAACCAAGTTCACAAGAGCACACACTCTTCAAGGGTAGTATGTACCTTCATGAGGCAGCACATAATGGCTATCTTTTTGTGATGTTAGCAGACAGGCCAAGTTTTATAGATTGCTAATTCTGAATAAAAATCAGCAGTGGAGGCAATGCTTCTTTGAACAGGGCAAGGCCCACCCACTATAATATTGTGAAACTAATCCTATTTATCTTTACTGATTGGGCATGACGGCAACTGGAAATAAAAGGAGATGAGCACAGCAAGCCTCTGACTTCTACCCGTTGTAATCACCTTAAGATATTATCTGGAATCTGTTTCTTGCCATTTCTCAGGTCCCTGCTACCCTGGTCCATGTCACCATCACCTCCTGTCTACATCACATTTTTAGTGGTTTAAAAAAACTTCTTTAATGTGTCCCTGTTTGTGGACTTGCTTCCCTACAACGTGTTCTTGACCCAGCAGCCAGAATAGCCCTTTTAAAACCCAGGCTATGTCAAATGAACCCTCTCTTCAAACCCGTCCTATTTTACCTGTACTACTTAAAATAAGTATTGAAGTCCTTACAGTGACTTACCATCCTCTAAATCATTTGCACCTACCTCTACTCCAGCCCCAGTGATCTCTTTTCAGACCCATAAATGCACCTGTCCTATCCCTCCACAGGGCCTTTGCAGCGGCTGTTCCCTTTGCCTTTAGTGCTCTTCTCCCAGATACCTACATGACCAATTGTTTCACCTCCTTCAAGTCTTTGCTCAAATGTTACCTTCTCAAGAATCATTCTAGGGGTTCCTGGGTGGCTTGTTTGGTTCAGCATCCTTCTCTTGATTTTGGCTTGGATCATGATCCTGGGGTCATGGGATGGAGCCCTGCATCGGGCTCTGTGCCGAGCGCTGAGCATGGAGCCTGCCTGGGATTCTCTCTCTCTCTTTCTCTTCCTCACTCTCTCTTTCTTTTTTTTTTTTTTTTTTTAATATATGAAATTTACTGTCAAATTGGTTTCCATACAACACCCAGTGCTCATCCCAAAAGGTGCCCTCCTCAATACCCATCACCCACCCTGCCCTCCCTCCCACCCCCCATCAACCCTCAATTTGTTCTCAGTTTTTAACAGTCTCTTATGCTTTGGCTCTCTCCCACTCTAACCTCTTTTTTTTTTTTTTTTTTTCCTTCCCCTCCCCCATGGGTTCCTGTTATGTTTCTCAGGATCCACATAAGAGTGAAACCATATGGTATCTGTCTTTCTCTGTATGGCTTATTTCACTTAGCATCACCCTCTCCAGTTCCATCCATGTTGCTACAAAAGGCCATATTTCATTTTTTCTCATTGCCACGTAGTATTCCATTGTGTATATAAACCACAATTTCTTTATCCATTCATCAGTTGATGGACATTTAGGCTCTTTCCATAATTTGGCTATTGTTGAGAGTGCCGCTATAAACATTGGGGTACAGGTGCCCCTATGCATCAGTACTCCTGTATCCCTTGGATAAATTCCTAGCAGTGCTATTGCTGGGTCATAGGGTAGGTCTATTTTTAATTTTCTGAGGAACCTCCACACTGCTTTCCAGAGCGGCTGCACCAATTTGCATTCCCACCAACAGTGCAAGAGGGTTCCTGTTTCTTCACATCCTCTCCAGCATCTATAGTCTCCTGATTTCTTCATTTTGGCCACTCTGACTGGCGTGAGGTGATATCTGAGTGTGGTTTTGATTTGTATTTCCCTGATAAGGAGCGACGTTGAACATCTTTTCATGTGCCTCTTGGCCATCCGGATGTCTTCTTTAGAGAAGTGTCTATTCATGTTTTCTGCCCATTTCTTCACTGGGTTATTTGTTTTTCGGGTGTGGAGTTTGATGAGCTCTTTATAGATTTTGGATACTAGCCCTTTGTCCGATGTGTCATTTGCAAATATCTTTTCCCATTCCGTTGGTTGCCTTTTAGTTTTGTTGGTTGTTTCCTTTGCTGTGCAGAAGCTTTTTATCTTCATAAGGTCCCAGTAATTCACTTTTGCTTTTAATTCCCTTGCCTTTGGGGATGTGTCGAGTAAGAGATTGCTACGGCTGAGGTCAGAGAGGTCTTTTCCTGCT